>NC_061106.1:18065832-18073332 GCF_015104395.2 Macrobrachium nipponense
CGTTTCTGTTCTTGTCGCGGGCGGGGTAGGAAAAGCCTAAAAAAGATCTGAAAAAGGTGTTTCGCGATTGAGTTAAAGGTACAGGAATTTTAGGTTAGGATATTTATGATTTTATTTATTAGCATGATAATGTACAAAATAAATAACGTGCTTGTTAAACTGTACAGACAAATTATTTCTAATAAAATATTGCGTATTTATCTTAATTTTCTTAGAGAAACAACGCTCTATTTTTCCGATTATCTTAATTTTCGTTGGTGAAACAACGCTCTATTTTTCCGATTATCTTAATTTTCGTTGGTGAAACAACGCTCTATTTTTCCGATTATCTTAATTTTCGTTAGTGAAACAACGCTCTATTGTTCCGATTATCTTAATTTTCGTTAGTGAAACAACGCTCTATTGTTCCGATTATCTTAATTTTCGTTAGTGCAAACAACGCTCTATTGTTCCGATTATCTTAATTTTCGTTAGTTGAAACAACGCTCTATTGTTTCCGATTATCTTAATTTTCGTTGGTGAACAACGCTCTATTGTTCCGATTATCTTAATTTTCGTTAGTGAAACAACGCTCTATTTTTCCGATTATCTTAATTTTCGTTGGTGAAACAACGCTCTATTTTTCCGATTATCTTAATTTTCGTTAGTGAAACAACGCTCTATTGTTCCGATTATCTTAATTTTCGTTGGTGAAAACAACGCTCTGTTTTTTCCGATTATCTTAATTTTCGTTGGTGAAACAACGCTCTATTTTTCCGATTATCTTAATTTTCGTTGGTGAAACAACGCTCTATTTTTCCGATTATCTTAATTTTCGTTAGTGAAACAACGCTCTATTGTTCCGATTATCTTAATTTTCGTTGGTGAAACAACCCTCTTTGTCCGTAGATTTTAGCACGCGCCCCGAGTAAGCTGGAGGGCGGATCACGCCTTGTTTCGACAAGTCTTTATAGATTACTCCTCCTCCTCCTCCTTTCTTCTTCCTTTTTTTCTACTGCGATTCCTTGGAACCGACGTCCATCATAGACACAGGCTCCAGTGACGGATTTTTTTTTTTTTTTTGGGGGGGGGGTGGGGGGGGGGGGGGTGGGCCCTGGTCACGTGGCTCCCCCCATATGAATAATAGAACATTGGCGTCTTTCAAGAAATCATTATTAGTAGCAAAAATTTGCTTAACGATTATTTCGACAACAAAAACAATAGCGCTATATGTATGTGCATACATGTTATATATACTTCGTGATCAAGTTAGTCATGTTATATAAATATTGATGTATGTGTGGACATGTCACATATACATATACATAGTATGTCTTTTACTGTAATACAACAGTATAATATGAAGATAAAAGGCCCACAAAACACTATTTTAACGTTGCAACCGTATATTTCGATCACCACCCTCTGTGCTCCTGATCACTGGTAAAGTATGGACATAGGATGATAGGATGTCTTACAAAACATAAGTAGGTGTGGCAGGAAGGGTGGAAATTGGATTATTCCCGGGTGATTTCTGGCCTAATTAACTCCCGTCTGGCTACTCGTCTGGTGGTCGGATGATCTTGGACACCTGCTTGAGGAGCGGCCTAAGGATTAGTTCGTCGATGTCATTCGATTTTCCAGTGTCCTCCTGTTAAGGACAAAAGCCATACTATGGAACTCTAAGGACAAAAGCCCTAGCTTAATGGAACTGTTAAGGATAAAGCCATACTATGAACTGTTATGGACAAAAGCCATACTATGAACTGTTAAGGACAAAAGCCATACTATGAACTGTTAAGGACAAAAGCCATACTATGAACTGTTAAGGACAAAAGCCATACTATGAACTGTTAAGGACAAAAGCCATACTATGAACTGAAGTGGGGCGGAGCTGGTTTTTCAAAAGTAACTGTCTGTAGAAAAGAAAGATGCTGGAATCTGCTATCATCAAAAAACCAACGATATGAACCTGTCAGGAGGACACTGGAAATCAGATGGCATGACGAACTAATCCTTAGGCCGCTCCTCAAGCAGGTGTCCAAGAACATACGACCACCAGACGAGTCGCCAGACGGGAGCTAAGGAGGCCAAAAATCACCCGGGAATAATCTAATTTTCACCCTTCCTGAGTCACCAACAGAGACTTACTGCCACACCTACATTCTATGTTTTGTATATATCCTCTTGTAAGACATCCTATGTCCTACACAGTCACTATGAGTGTATGTAAATGAGATTTATGGCAAAAACATACATACATACACCCATTACATGAATATAGATAAGATTTATAACAAATACATACACTTATATACATGAATATAGGTAAGACTTATGATAAATACATACATATACATACGTACATACATACATGAATATAGATAAGATTTATGACGAGTACATGCATGAACACAGACATACATGCATATAGATAAGATTTATGACAAATACGTTCATACATACCTGAATATAGATAAGATTTGTGACAATTACATACATACGACAAAAGATCTTATAACTTTAACGTAATATTGCAACTTCTATCAGACTTGGATTCAATCTGGAAGAAAAAAAAAATTAGCCATTTTTGGGAATGTCTATTCTTATGACTGTATTTCTCATAAAACCGTGCTTATTCCGCTGTGTCAAGAATGTGGAATTTCCTGAGGCCCTTTTGCAGCAGGAAAGAACACGAGACGAATGGTATTCTTTGCCATTTTCTTTATCCTGGGGCAATGTCGGCGGCGTTGCATTGTGTATTGCTTACTTTCCGCGGTGGAGTGAAAACTGAAAGTGGTCCCTGAAGGTCACGGGTTTTTTTTATTAAAAAAAAAAAGGATGTTGCAGCCTGAGCTTGTTTTTGTTGTTGTTGTTGTTGCATGCGTTTGTTGCATGCGTTTCTTTGTATCGTACGTGCGTTTAGTATATGTAAGGAATAGGCTTTCGATGATCAGATATTTATAACGGGTGTATATACGTATATACATGATAATTTATTTATATACATATTTGATATATTGTATCTATATATATATATATATATATATATATATATATATATATATATATATGTATATATATATATATATATATAGTATAATATATATATATATATATATATATATATATATATATATATATATATCTATATGTATGTGATATATATATATATATATATATATATATGTGTATTATATATATATATATATATATATATATATATATATATATAGTATATATGTATATATACGTACATACATGCACACATATTTTGTGTTATGTATGTGTACACGAAAGTTTGGGCGTCAGGTTTCACGTAACATATTTTACATTCCGATCTGCAGGTTAAGAAGAAGCAACTGATAGCTTTAGCTTTAGATTTATTATTAAAAAAAAAAAGGACACTTGTTCCATAGGCCATAGACCGATTAAACCTCGCATTACATCAGCTATTCCCGCCCACGCTATGCCCGCCCATCAGAACCACACGTAATTGATTATGGCAAGGAAGCTCTTGTGGCAGGTAGCAATTACGCATAACGGTTTGTAATTAAGCTCAGAAGCTTTGAAATGATGAAGTGCTTTTGTGATGCTGCTTGCTTGCTCGCTCGTGTGATTGATGACTGATTGTGGAAATGTCACTAGGACTTCTTTCGTGTCTCGTGCCTTCGTATTGTCGTCGGTGGGACCTGTTTGTATTTGTCATGCCTGATGTCAGACATGGCTTTATTATGCATGCTCAGAGGGTTTATTGTATAAGAAGCGATTGCTCTGATCTCTGGACTTACATTATATATATGATTATATATATATAATATATGTATATATATATATATATATATATATATATATATATATATATATATATATATATAAATATATATTATATATACTGTATATATATAATATATATATATATATATATATATATATATATACTATTTATATATATTATTATATATATATATATATATATATATATATATATATATATATATATATATATATATATATATATACATATATATATATTTAATTGTTTGTTTATTTACATTTTGTAGTGCAAGCGAGAGTACTCAACCAACCAAACTAACGAGAAAATTATGTAACGTGCAAAAAAGACTTCGCCGTCAGTCATGATTACGACCTGGGATACTCACCAGTGCCCTTTTGCGACGATTGGCATGCATGTGGGCTTGGGCAGCGAGCGACGACCTCTCTTGACCTTCTTATAAGGTGACCTTTGTTCGTTACCCCCTGCAAGTGGTTGCATTCGTCATGACGCTGAGTCATTTTCACGCTGAGATATCTGGTTTTTATTTTGTGGGGGGCGGGGGGGGGGGGGGGGGGAGTTTTTTGGCAGGGCTGGGTGCGCCGGGGGTGGGCTAGATATTGAGTGGTTTCTAGGTAGGCAGGAGAGAGGAAATTATTATTATTTTTTTTATTTTGTACTTCCTAGCTGTTCAACTTCTTTGACATCTTTCCCTCGGACCCTCTAAGATAAGTATAAATTTAATTTAATATCTAGTTTAATTACTGTGCAATAATAACGTTATCAGCACAAATAATAACAAAGCGATTCATATCAGTAGTGGCATAACCCCCTCCTCGGGAGAAGGCCGAACCGTTACGGTAGGAGATGACCTCGCTTACAAATGATAGCCGGTGCAAGTGCAGTCTCTCTCTCTCTCTCTCTCTCTCTCTCTCTCTCTCTCTCTCTCTCTCTCTCTCTCTCTCTCTCAAATCGGTCACTGTCACGCAGTCACTTGCCGTAGGCCTCATGTTACCCTGTTCAAAAGCAATCTCTCTCTCTCTCTCTCTCAGCCTATCGCTCTCAATCTCTAACTCTCTCTCTCTCTCTCTCTCTCTCTCTAGAAATAAAAAGGTTACAGATGCCTGCAAAGTAAATTTCTTTTGTTTTTTGTTTGGGATTGATTAAATATACTATCTCTAAGAAGTTAAAAATGAGATCTCTGGTAAATTTCTATGGGGTTAGAAAAAGCAACGTAGGTAAGACGAGAAACATGTCAGAAGTGTAACTTGTATTTTATTGAAAAGAATCCATTAAGTAAAAAAAAAAAAGATTGCATTATGAAATAAACATTGGCCGGCAGCTAAGGTTTTGATAAATAAAGAAAAGTCAGCGCTGTACTTGAAAGCATGATAAATCATATTAATAGAAAGGTAAAGGAAGCTGATGATTTAAATTGAATGAAGATTAAAAAGGTTAGATAGTTAGAAGTGAAATAAAATCGAAGGAGATATTTTTAATCTGACAAAAGTAGAAAGCTAGTTTGAAGTGAGCTAAAGGTAATGCAAATAGGTGCTTTAAATTAAGACAAGATGAGAGAAGTTAGTTTGAAGTGTGTATAAGCAGATATTTATTAATAATTGAGAATTATCATATTATAGAGTAAATAAAAGAAATTGTAGAATAAAGAAAAAAATTGCTATAACTAAGAAAGAGAACAGATCCCAACACCATTTTACCGTTAGCAAGAGAGAAAAAAAATATCCTCTCACTTTCATTTGCCCACTCCTACGCAATCCCACCCCGTAACCCCACTTTCCCACAGGATTCCGCCCACTCCCTTCCCCCCCCTCCCCCTACCCAAACCACCCCTCCCTCTTCTCCCACGGCCGGAGTGGGAGAGTTGACCTTTCATGAGTTTAGCCTTTATTCTCCGGTTTTTAATGGGCGACCTTAGCCTCCCATTGTGCAGAGAGAGAGAGAGAGAGAGAGAGAGAGAGAGAGAGAGAGAGTGGGGGGGGGGCATGATGCAATTAAGACGGGCCCAATGGGACCTCTTCTGGGTACGGGGCCTTAGTGTATCTGTGGTAATGGAGTTTCATAACATATAATAATAATAATAGTACTTAATATTGTTAATATTATTAATTATTATTAAATTCCATTGGTTTGATATAATAGGTGGTCAAGGTAACTTATGGAAAAAAAACCTTATTAAAAAAGATTATATAGTAATAATTTGGAGTTTGTGTGTGTGTGGTGTGTTAGAGTAAATATTATGTATATATATGTATGTGTGCATATATGATACATAATATATGTATATTTATTTAAATACATATACACTTTATATATATATATATATATATATATATATATATATATTTGTTTGTATGTATGTATGTATGCAATTAGGGATAGCGCGCGCGCGCGCGCGCGCGCGAGAGAGAGAGAGAGAGAGAGAGAGAGAGAGAAAGAGAGAGAGAGAGAGAAATAACTATTCCCTTCTGAAATTACCATACCGGAGTAATCTACTCGAAAATAAGTTATTTGTATTGACACCACCCCCCTGAATTCCATGAAATCCAGTAACGAATATTTCCCCAATAAGCAACTCTTATTCTCTGTAATTCACTTGAACCAATGACCAGTGACCTGAGT
Source organism: Macrobrachium nipponense (assembly GCF_015104395.2). NCBI lineage: Eukaryota > Metazoa > Arthropoda > Malacostraca > Decapoda > Palaemonidae > Macrobrachium > Macrobrachium nipponense. Next base: position 18,072,227 of record NC_061106.1, read on the forward strand.
AAGCTTGCCATAGAAGGCGCCAGCAGGTTGTCGGAATCTGTCGTCTCGAAGAATCATTTTTCTGGTTTTGGTTTACTCTGTCACGATTAGGCCTTGCCGCTCTTCTTTGTTTTAACGTGCTTTAGTTTCTCGTTGGACGAGTGGTTAACATGCTCGCCTACCGATTCGGTAGTCGCGAGTTCTATTCCCCGTTCTACCAGCGTAGAATCAGAGGAATTTATTTCTGGTGGTTGCAAATTCATTTCTCGATATAAAGTGGTTCAGATCCCACAGTAAGCTGTAGGTCCCGTTGCTAGGAGAGCTGTCAATTGGCTCAGTGGTCTGGTTAAACTAAGATATGCTTAATTTCTCAACTTGCCATAGAAATATTTCCAAATTTTTATAATTATTTTCAGATATACTTGTATACATATATGATATATTTATATTATATCCATATATGTAATATATTTTATTTATACATTATATATATATATATATATATATATATATATATATATCATATATATATGTGTGTGTGTGTGTGTGTGTGTGTGTGTGTGTGCGTAGTGTGTGTGTGTGTGGTAAATGAATTACGCGCTAAAAGTGATTATAATCACACACATACACACACACACACACACACACACATATATATATCACGCGCGCGCGCGCGCGCGATGTGTCACTTTGCATATCACAATCTCTGCATCCATGTTTGTTTAGTCGGTGTCAGTAGTAAGGGTCTTGGGTGAGGGTTACGCAGACGACGGGTGATCCTGTCGGGAGGAGGACTCAGGGTCCGGGTGAAACTTCCGGGAGTAGCCTAAACATCGCGTTTCGGTGACTCACCCTTTGAGACCAGATGGGTGAAGAGTAATTAAAGGGATCTCGTATGCACGTCTTTATACGAGTTTATTTTCTTGTAGTACCATTAGACAGACACACACTAATACACAAGGTGGTATAAGTATTATACAAGCAATAGAAACGTACACCAATGCACAAGGTGGTACAAGTATTATTCACCGTTGCTTGTGGCAGTAGCAAAACACACAACAATACACAAGGAGACACAAGTGTTATTTACTGTTGTTTGTAGCAGTAGGACCATACACCAATACACA
>NC_061106.1:18078332-18080832 GCF_015104395.2 Macrobrachium nipponense
TTTTTTTTTTCTGGTATCGAGTAGAGATAAATTTTCACAAGTGAGGTTTGATGTCGCGAATTGTGGTTTTATTTTTGTAGCAGCAGGGTTGGCAATGATTAATTTCAAACTGATTTAATCACGTATCAGAATAATTGATTTTTTTTCATTAAAGAAAAATCATGATTTTTAAATTGTTTAAATTTTTTTTTTTAATTTTATTAGATTTGAAGCAAACAAATTGAAAACAAGGTTGGTTGGGGGTTAATAAAAACTTAGGGCATAATTGTGCTCAATCGATTTATTTTTGATATAAAAAATTGCAACTACGTATCTTTAGGCCAGAACTGAAACCTAAAAGATAAATCAATAGTAAAATTCTGTCATAAAAACGTTTTTGAAAAGGAAAAATTGGATTTTTAAAAAACATTTAACAAATAAAAAACAAATAATGAAAAAAATAAAAAATCAAATAAATCACCCTGATTTTTTTTTTTTTATTTTTTTTTTTTTTTATTTAAAAAAGAATTTAAAATCAACCAACCCTGCTTGGGAGGCGCTCGCTTTACCCTCTTTGAATTCGTGTATCAGCCTATTTTTGAGTGAGGCACTGCGTTAAATGCGAAGTCCAATGGGAAAGGGCATCGTCTGCCATCTGGCTACTTGGGAGTTATGAAAGGGTCAGGAAAAGCTAAAGTTTGGAAGGCGATTTTCTGCCCTTGAATTTCTTTTCACTTTTCTTTTCCTTTTCACAATCACTTTCACCTAGAGAGCCGTGAATTTTAATAGTCAATTCATAAGTGTCTTAAAAGTTATGCGATTATTATTATAAACGCAGAAAGAATTTAGCGGCAATGTACGTAAAAAAGAATTTATTTTGTTATTGTTAACAGGTTAAATCTCGTGTTATATCCACTTAGTATTTACCTGACGTTTTATATCCTCTTAGCTTTGTATTCGGTAATAGTTAAAAATACACACAGACGGTATATATATATATATATATACTATATATATATATAAATTTATATATATATATATTTTATATATATATATATATATATATCATATATATATATATCTATAGTTATATATATATATATGTATGTATGTCATGTATGTATGTATGTAATGTATGCACACACACACACACATATCTGAACCCCTTTCAGATTCATTTTATAGGAGTTTACCACAGGTCCCTTGTCCGCCCTTTGTTGAAACAGACGTGGAAGTATGACAGATTATTTCTGATAAATATAGCATATGTATCTAGTTTTAATTTTCTTTGGTGAAAAGAATGCTTATTTGACCATAGATTTTAGCACTCACCCCCCGAGTATCAGGAAGTGGAATACAACCTTGTTTTCTTTGAAGGTTGTTGTTCTAGTAAGGTACGTGAACTTTGGATTTATGTTGATATATCAGAAAAATCAGAAAGAAAATCTGGTTAACATTCAAGCCAGTTTGCCTGATATATCAAAATAAAATTGACAAGGTCACAAAAAAACATAATGTATTATAAGATGTATCCCGGAAAGAATTTGTGAAAATTTAGCATATATTTACGAACAAATAAGGAAAAATTAAGCTAGATTATAATTTTTTGAATACTTATTGTTTGTGTGGGGATGAAAAACCAAATTTACTTTCGATTACAACTTTGAATCAGAGTTACTTCCCCATGGTTGTCAAGCTTCTTCCATTTGTTTTTCTATATTATTTTCCCTGCTTTTAGTTTTATGTAAACGAAAACTATTGTGCTCCTTTTTTCTCTTTTTCGGCGCCCCCCCCCTGCACTTCATTCTGTCCGCCCTCAGATCTAAAATACTACAGAGGCTACAGGCTGCAAATTGGTCTGTTTGGTCATCCACCCTTCAATCACCAAAGTTACCAAAACTGCAAACCCTCTAACTTCAGTAGTTTTTGTTTTAAGGTTAAGTTAGTCATGGATCGTGCATCTGGCAGCGCTTTCCGGAGGCATGGGAACGCACCTTCACTCCACCGCAACTGGGAGCAACTGAAGCGCTGCCGGTCGTTAGATGATGGTTTTAATCAGCATTGAATGTTGTACACAAAAAGAAAACTCGATTGCCCCGAAGAAAATCTTTGGCGCATTTTTTGTTTTGTTTTAATTTTTTTTTTTTTTTTTGCGCTACTCAGCTGCAGACTTTTGGAAGCTGCTTCTGCTTCTGCTTTTTGCTTCTGCTTTTGCTTCTGCTGCTGCTCCACCACTGCCGAACCTTTTTAAGGTTAGGTTTGGAGGCGCCAGTGCCAGTCTTCACGGAATGGTTAATTTTAGCGGCGCCATCAGTAAACAAACACGCGCACTACTCACACATACAGGCTCACTCACTCCCCCCTCCCATTTTTACCACCAGACTCGTAGTAGTAGTTTCCCTTATTTTTTAGCATCATTTCCCACCACTTTTCGTCCACTTTCTATCTCCTTCTCTTTTATGATCTTCATTGAAAATTTCTTACGTTCTCCCGTCCTCCTCCGTTTTCTTTTGTTCTTCGT
>NC_061106.1:18082947-18090447 GCF_015104395.2 Macrobrachium nipponense
GATATACGTATGTGTGTTATAAATATACATATATATATATATATATATATATATATAATATATATATTATATATATATATATATATATATATATATATATATATATATATATATATATATATATTATATATATATATATATATATATGTATATAATATATATAAGTATGTGTGTGTATATATATATATATATATATATATATATATATATATATATATATATATTATGTATATATATATATATGTATATACTAATATATACATATAATATATAAATATATATATATATATATATAATATATATATATATAGTATATTATTCAAAATTCCACCCCGATTCCTCCCAGAAATGCAATTACACTGACAATTTAGGCCTTGACTGGAGGACGAGGGGTTTGAACAAAGAAAAAAACTAAACTTCTCAGGCATAAGGCTGATTTTACTGAGGAGGGAGGAATTTACATAAAAGCTGGACTCTAGTTTTAAAAGCACTATATTTACATGAATTTACAGAGTTCCAGGAACACAAGGGGCGGGGGACCGCTTTCGATCCACCTGAACACGTGGCGGGAGCAGTTCAGCCACGGCATTTAGAAAATTGCGCAACGGATCAAGATTGCAAGCTTCAAAGGATTTCCAATTCCTACCACAACCAGGCACAGCATTTGTCTGCAAATAGAGGACACAGGCATAAGGCAGGGGGACACATGAGGGCGAACGTTACTCACTACTTCTTTCAATCAAGGCCACTAATGGGGGAATGAAATGATTGGGAAATTTACACAGCAGAAACTATTTCGTGGCTTAAATTCACTAGGGGGATGTTACTAGTATCACAGGGGAGTAATTACAGAATTGAGCCCAGATGACGCCGCCGGGGGGGGGGGGGGGGGGGGGAAAATGAAAACTGCACAGTCACCTTGGAAAAAAAAAAGGAAATGAAACACAGACAAAGGTAAAACAATTCCCTGGTTGAAATAGAACTTCCCTACAGTACCGTATTGATGAGGCTTATAGTTTGGCACTATGGACTATAAAATATACTTGGGCTTCCCAAAGCATGGGAAAGTCAGGCCAAGTAGGTGGGGGGGGGGGGTGCGGCATCTGGTCAGGAGCAAGGCTCTGACCTGTCCTAGGTCTGGTTTTCTTCTGAGGCTGGGCTGCTGGGTTCAAGGCCTTTTGAAGTTTTCTCCTGGTAAGCCACACCACCAGTCACTGTGGGGTAATTCCCAACAACCAATGGGAGAAGAGATAGCTTTTTTCAAAAGAAAGGAGAATGGATTCCTCCAAAGTGGAAGGGGCAACTTGTATAAGACATAGATGCGTTAAACTTGGGTAAAAGACTTTATTTTTCCTTGGTTCTAGCTTAGAATCTTGAACACCTCCCCATTCTAGAGGACATTTCAACCCTGGACGGGTTGGAATGGACAAGACAAGCTAGAAACAAGGAAGATTACTGAGCCTTCCATTCTCCCTTTAGTGGACTTATAAAATAAGTAATATCCAAACTCTGCAAATTATAATATTCATGAAGTCTTACTCGACAGGCAGAGAATTAAGCAAAATGAAGTGTGACTTGACTAAAGATTAACTTGCTATATTCCAAAAAGAATACATACTGTTAAAATATAACGTCACACTGAGGACAACAATGAATAGCAAATAATTGGTCATACATGGACTTAATCTACAGGTAAATTACATCCTATAGAATAGTATCTCAATTGTTGAAGGCACACATACTATCTGTTTACCCTGAAGAAGCGATATGGACTTGTTCAGGTGGGTTAATGGCCCTACGGTTTCGTTACATAACTTTGTCTTGTAACAAGACGACGCCTAAAGGTGGGTACACACGTGCAAACTGAACCTTGTATTGTAACCGATTCTTGTAACAAAAACGCAAGTGTGGACGGTTCTTTGAACCCGAACCCCAAACCCTCGAGGCTCCGTTCGCCCTCCGTCCCAGCAATTGTCGGTTTTTGGGCCCCGAATCAAAGGGAGCTCTCTTTGCACTTACGCAATGTGTGGACGGGACCTTTATTATACATAACAGCAGAGGTTGTTGAACTTGTTAACACCGACTATGAACAAGGCCATCCATAGTAGAGTCCCTTGTTGATCAGTCAGTATGTATATGTCTACCTTGGCTGATTGGAGTGAGGAAGGGGTCCTTCAATTTAATAGTTATTACGAAGAAAAGACATTACTGTGGCCAGAAACTTCTTGGAATCTCATGTCAACGAGTAATTCCGACCACTGTATCCGACCCTTCTAGTAATAACCTTGATTGCCACCATTTTCTTTTATTTCACTTCATCTTCGTTAAAATAATTGGTATGAAATAATTTAACAGGGCAGCTGCTACTTGCATTTCAGCTATATATATAATTGAAAGTAAAAAGTACCGCAAACAAAAGTAGTAAGGTAACAAATATTTCGGTTTCACACACATTATTGCACACCTCTTCTAAAGTTGAGAGATATATAGTTCTAGAAATGAATTTAAAAAAAAAAACTCAAAACAATTGATTTTCTTGATCTGAAAGCATAAGATTTTTGCCATTTGAAAACTGAATCAACAGCTGTTCATTAAAGCCTTTTAAATGATTACCGTATTACCATTGACAAGGTCTCGGTTATGTCTATTGCAGTGATTAAGATAATGGGGGTTACCAGGTTAATTACAAAATTATAGTTTTCTTTGATAATTGTTCTGACGACTAGCCTAAATTTTTTTGTCATGTTTCTAGTTTAGTTTTCTTAGCGATTGTGCTCACTACGCAAATAAAGTAACAAAAAGTAACTCAATGACAACCAGCTCTCAATGGCGAACTATTTTATTGCTTAATGTAAGTAATAAATGTTATTATAGTTCATTATGGATTTGGCTGTGTTTAGTGCCGCTCAAGCTAGAATATAATTGAAACAATTCCTTTTAAAGCATTTCGCATCCAAATCCGTGACAATATATATATATATCATATAATATTATATATATATATAAATAATATATATATATTATATATATATATATATATATATATATATATAATATATATATATCCAATGAAGCACGAAGGAACACGTATTTGAGAATATCCTTAAATCTACGGTAGAAAGGTAATTAAAACAGGGACTTGGATAAGTACTTTCGTAGTTTATTCTATATTCAAGTTCACAATTGTGAACTGAAAATGTACAATAAACTATAAAGTAATTGTTCCAAATCCCGGTTTTACTTACCTTTCTACCGTGGATTTAAGGATATATATATATATATATATATATATATATATATATATATATATATATATATATATATATATAATGTGTGTGTGTGTGTGTGTGTATGCATATATAGGGTTCCTATATATTACAACTACTTAAAAATCCCAAACCGACACAGGATAGATAATTTTCTAACGGGACTCTGCTGGACCGGAATCCAGCGGAAGAGGAGGATACTACCTTCCAGTAACGGCAGTCGATTCGGTGCACTAAACCGATCCGGATAACAACAGTTAATTGTCTATTGAAACTTTCGTCACGAAGATGTGAATGGAGCTGGGAATTTGGGTGGGACTGACTCAGCATTGCCTCCCTGATGGGGCCCAAATACCTTTGCTGAGAGAGAGAGAGAGAAGAGAGAGAGAGAGAGAGAGAGAGAGAGAGAGAGAGAAGGAAATTAATGGGGTAGTGTTGGTATCAATACTTGCAAAGAGAAATTCGTACTAGTAGTTATCTCAAATTATATATATATATATATATATATATATATATATATATATATATATATATATATATATATATATATATAAATATATATATATATATATATATATATATATATATAAATGTGTGTGTTAATTTATTCATATATAACATATCTGCGTGTGTATTTTATTCCAATATATATATATATATTTGAATAAATACATATATATATATTATAATATATATATATATAGATATATATATATCATATTAATATATATTAAGTATATAAACGAATAAATACACACAATTATAATGTATATATTATATATATTATTAATATATAGTATAATAGTATATTATATATACTATATATATATATTATATATATATATTATATATATATATATATAGAAATATATACAAACACAGAAAGAGAAAAGCTATCTAATAAGTACCTTACGAACTATATCACCCCTCCCTCTCTTTCTCTCTCGCTCCTAAAGTACTCTGCTCTCTGCTCTCATGAAAACACTTGGTTTTCCTCCTACTTTGGGTACGAGACGAACCAATAAAGAAAACCCCAACAAACACGGAAATAGAAAGTTGAGATGCAAATCTCGTAGAATCCATAGATATCTTCCATTTTGGGAATGCATCACGACTCCCATATAAATCATTAATACCCATACCTCCAACCTTCTCTGCCTCCTCCTCCTTCTCCTCCTCCTGACTACGTGTTGATAAAATCTGCCGTAAATCAACGTCTTTTTTGTTTTTCTTGTCTTATGTATGATTTTCAGTGCGCTTGACAACGGACACCGAGGACCACAGATGGTCATATCGTCGCTATCAGCTGATATATTGACTGTACAGTCAAGCAAAAAACATGGTGCCAATTGATCCGGAATTCACTTCGAATCTTCTTCACTCTGTGTTCCTTTTACTGTGAATTCTCATTCTTTTCATTTCTTTTTTTTTCATTTCGACGAGCTTTTGATGTGATTGTCACGTGACTGATGCCTTTGCAGGCTTTTCCACATACGTCAGAAAGATCAATTGAAAATATACTGAAGAAATACGAAATTCGATGATAGCGCTGCAATAGTGTTTTGTTCCACGTAAATATGAAAGTTTATTTTAAAATATTCTGCTTAAGATTTGAAATGTGAATGCATCCATTGCATATGTGGGTTGTCCCATATAAATCATGCAGAATCATTGTGGGTACTGGTAGAATATGAAACTGAATGAAAGGTGGTGGGTGTTTGAAATGTACTGATAAGTAAGAAGTAGATGCAAGCCATTCATGCTTGTTCTGAATGATAAATACTCTTCATGACTGTCAGGTATGAGTGTGGCAACGGAAGTCATACATATAAAACTGTATACCATGAGATAAATAACATACCTGCACATAAACGCACACAGACGCGCGTGTACACACACGCACATATACACACACATTATTTATACATTTCCTCGTTTTCAAATATAAAAGAAAAAACGAAGAAATGGTCGCTATTTTAGGTATAGAAGACTTCGGTTATTTCAGTGTAGTATTACGTGGCAATGTTTAACATCAACCTGTGTAATAAAGAATAAAAATAAGATAAAAAAAAAAAACTGCATTAGCATGGAAACTCAGCGAAACCAACTTTTTATCAGCAAGTATTAATCAATTTCAATCATGAAAGTCATCGCTCAAAATTATACCCATTGCGACTACGAAGGAATAACCTTTCCTTGAAGTTGTGCAGATGAACTTAACATTCAACGAAATCAATGAGAGAGAAATTAAGATGAATGTTGATTCCGTCTCATTTGGTCTGCCATGAAGAAGATGCTAGTATATCATTCTAGTTAATAACAACAGAAGTTTTGTTAATTACAACCCGTTTTAGTTGGACGTTAGGCCTCACAAGTCGACCAGTTCTGTTTCTGTTGTCACTGTAATTGTTCTCTGTTTCCTAAGTACTATATATATATATATATATATATATATATATATATATATATATATATATATCAATGAGTCTTTCAAGTCGAGTAGGGAATATGCCGACATTTGAAGCAACCTACTTCTTCCCTCCGAAAGAAAATAAATCCTTAATTCCTCCTCATAAGCCAAAGTTAAATAACCGCGTTGATAACACCGCTTAATTTATAGGTAACGCTGATGAGAACGCCACGCCTGTCGGATAATTGCATCTTATCTGAGTTATTGCGTCCCACATTCCTCTTTACGTCTTTTTACAACAACAGATGTATCTTTATTCCGGCTCGTTTCAGTTGAGACATCATTCAAGACGCGGCTTCAAATGGTTAAGATATCGAAGACTATTTAGGGTCACATTCTGTCGCGTTCGTTTGATAAATAAGTCGCTACTTCAGTATATTCATTTAAAAGAAAAAAGAAAATCCGGCAGGCATCAGCTGTTATTTCTGAAGACGAGTTTTCGTGGTTGATTTTGCTGTAAACAGAATCGGAAGCTATTTTTTTTTTTTTAACAGTTTAAAGGCTTACAAAAGTCCACCTTGCTCTGCTTATCTTTTTAAGAATGAAAAAAGAAATTCCGGGTATGAAGTATATTTCTTGCGAATATACATCTGTTTGAATACTAGCGTAAGTTTATATTTGTTATGCGCGTGCCTGTTCCTGCGTGTAAACAGAATCGGAAGCTATTTTGTTGACAGTCTAAGGCTTACAACGTCAACCTTGCGCTGCTCATTTTGTTAAGAATGAAAAAAAAAATCCGATTCTGTCCATCTTAGAGATGTTTAGGTTAGCTAAGTATTCACAGATAAGAGGACACGAATAAGAAATGAAAAAAAAAGTTTCTTAGTTAGAAATGAGAGAAGATATTCTAAATTCAGCCACTTGATGATCATAAACAGAGCCACCTACTACAGTAATTCCACCGCTCCTTTCTAAGCCCTTCCATGAAAGTAACAAAGTTGACGCATCGAAACCATCACCAAACTACAGTTACAAAAACCCAGTGATCCCACTGACCTTCAATGAGATGAACACCTATCTCGCCGACGCCGCTGATGAATGAACCCCCATTCTTTAACCTGTCACACCTTCCGCTCTGATCGACAGGGAAGGCGCGTCATCGCGCGGCAGATGCTGTTTCAACTAACAGTACAACTTCGTCTCGGGAGAGCGGTTTTGCTGCATTTCTGCAAGTACAGAGGTAAATGTGTGTCTTATTTTATTTATGCGGTGAGGTAGCGAAGTTCATAGACGCGCGCGCGCATTCACACAAAATCGGATCAGGAGCACAGAAGGAAGTGCTGAAATATTTGGTTGCAACGTTCAAATAGTGTTTTATGGGCCTTTTATCTTCATAATATACTTCATATTATATTACAGTAAAAGACATTCATATAAACATATGCATATATACATACGTGTATGTATGTATATACGTGTGTGTGTGTATATATATATATATCTATATATATATATATATATATATATATATATATATATATATATATATATATATATATATATATATATATATATATATATATATCTAATAAAAGGAGCCCATAAAAACACCAAAATGTAGAGAGAAAAGTACTATATTTCAGAGACTGCTGTCTCTCTCTTCAGGTATATGAATGAGAAAAGTTTATAGAAAAGGTGGTATTTATACCAAGAGATTCGTCCACAAGTAAGCCAATTTAGGTCACACCCCCGCTGATAATCTTCCTTTAATCTTCTTAAGCGTTGGTTGAATGAACACTGCGTCGACGATATCTGATATCCAAT
>NC_061106.1:18097947-18102524 GCF_015104395.2 Macrobrachium nipponense
TTTTTGTTAAAATGTATAGCTTTTAATTTCATAATTTACATAGTTAATATTTCCAAGATCCATTATTTATATATACATGTGTATATATAAATAATGCTCAAGTATGTATGTGTTTCTGTTTGCATGTGCCCATGCAACATTCATTTTTTTATTTGGGTTTGAAGTTTTTTCGTATTTAAAACTTTTCTATCAACCTCTAAGACAGTTTTAACTTTTACCTAAAAGTGTTCCATAAAACTTGTTGCCTTCTTAAATTCACGATTTGATGGCACTGAGGCCTGTTAACCGGGAAAAAAAATTAGCTTTTTGTTCTGCTGAAAACTATATATTATTTTCTGAAAAAAAATATTCGTTTTAATTATGATATTTATCACCAACGATGAAGTTTGGTTAAAAACTCTTCATTTCGATAACAAAATTCCGCATCATTTACCAAACAAAACTTCAATTACTTCCTCCTAAAAAAATATCTCAATTAGATAAAAAAGCTTTCATTAAAAATAGCAACACTTTCAATACCTAAATGATTAAATGAGTAAATCTCATCAAGAAAATTACATTCCCTTTTTCGATACTGGAATACAAATCATATTTTTAGTCTTTTTCTCAAATTTTAGACTTAATTTCCATTTCATTTTTATTTCTCTCTCAGTGGCACTACACTTTCGTTTGTTTGTTTATCTCTCCCATAGGGAATCCTGCCCACACTTCTCCCTAGACCCTCAAAATGGCTTCAACTGTTTGATTTTCAGTTACTGACCTATGAAGCTACGGGATAGATTCTATCTGCTTAGCGACATTCGAATAGATGATGGAGCCCGTGCTGATACTGCTCTGCTCGGTGCTCATTCTCTTATTTCTAAAGCCACACCGTAGAATTTCCTCCTTTTTCCAGGTTTCCCTCATTCTCATATAATTCTAGAAGAAGGATATAATGTTTTCTGAGAGGATAATTATGACTATCATTTCCTCCACCTTTTTTTTTACTTGAGAACTCGACTTAGCAAAGACATTATTAGGCCGTATTCCATTAGTCTTCCAACTTAGAAGAAAAGGCTAATTTGTAATGATGAGCTGGATAAAACCAATTGCCATAATTCTTATTGCAAGACAATCAGTTCCTTGTCAGTTCAATTTCATTAGAAGGAAATCTTGGTCCGAAGCCAGTCCAAATCTATTCCTATTCCAAGAAACGAGCCGATTCCTTAATTAGGAAATCTATCAAAATTCTCCAAAAGAGGACAACTCATTTCGATAATGGAAGGGGGTGGTGGGAGGAGGGGCGGGCGGGGGTTGGATTCTTTCATTATTAGAAGATGTCTGAGTTCACATCAGCTGACAACTCGAAAACCTAACCAAAAGTTGGTTCTTATCCTATTGCTGAAAGTATATCTTATCTTAAAACGTTCTAATTCCTTTTCAATCTCCTTAGTAAGAACCTTAGTTTTTCAGATGAATCATGTCTATATATATGTATGTATGTATGTATACATATAAACATTCTATATATATATATATATATATATATATATATATATATATATATATATATATGTATATATATATATATATATATATATATATATATATATATATATATATATATATATATATATACATATATATATATATATAAACCAAGATTAATATAATTTAGTTACCATAATCATAAACACTGAATAATAATAATAATAATAATAAATGGTGCGAGCTCCAACCTGAAGGAGTGATAGAAAACGATCAGGCAAAGATCCTCTGGACTATGTATCAGAACAGATAGGGTGATACGTGCAAATAGACCAGACGTGACCTTGATTGACAAAATCAATCACTCATTGATGTCGCAATACCATGGGACACCAGAGTTGAAGAGAAAGAAAGGGAAAAAATGGATAATCCCAAGATCCCTAAAAAGGAACCTGAAAAAAACTAGAAGCTGAAGTAGCTCCATGACTCATGCAGAAGAGTGTGATCCTAGAAACGGCGCACATAGTAAGAAAAGTGTGGACTCCTAAGGAGGCCGGATGCAACCCGGAACCCCACACCATCAATACCACCCTGTCGGATTGGAGGACTGTGATAGACCAAAAAATAAGTAAATATCAATACCACCCAGTCGAATTGGTGAGGAACTGTGATAGAACCAAAAAATAAGTACAAAATAAATAAATAAATCAAAATAATAATAATAATAATGAAAATTATTTCTGTGATTTTTATTATTAGAAGATGGCTATTTTCCTTATCCTAACCCTAGAAACACCCAAAGGGAAAGGGGCTTCTTCCGGACTGATAAACTTCAATGGCTTAATAGAGAATTAAGAAAGATACGAGAGGCCACCTTTCAAAAGCCGCATCACATGCCTTCTTGAACTGAACGACATCATTTCGACCAAGAGATCACAAAATCTTCCTTTCCGCGCCCACCACTGTAGCCTAGTGGTCACTGTAATGGAGTGGTCATCGTAGCGTAGTGGTCACTGTAATGTTGTGGTCACTGTAGTGTAGTGGTCACGTGATGGAGTGGTCATTGTAGCCTAGTGGTCACTGTAATGGAGTGGTCACTGTAATGGAGTGGTCACTGTAGCGTAGTGGTCACTGTAATGGAGTGGTCACTGTAGCGTAGTGGTCACTGTAATGGAGTGGTCACTGTAGCGTAGTGGTCACTGTAATGGAGTGGTCACTGTAGCGTAGTGGTCACTGTAACGTGGAATACTCAAATTAGTTTTCCGTTAACGTGAAGAAAGTGACCTAATTTCTTTTCTTCAAACGAAAAACTTTAAATCTCGGCTTTTACAAAATAAATTGTGTATGCCTTCTCGAATTATGAAGAGGGCAAGCACTACTTTTTCTCCGTGGGATCACTCGTCCACATGAGGAAAAAGATATACTTTATCGAACATGGACAACTTAAGACACTTACACTTTTCCCCTCATAAGATAATTTTTCAATACAAGAAGAAACTGAAGGTAACTTTCTATTCATTCAGATACTTGTTATAATTCTTAAGAAATTGATGACGTGTATTCGTAAGAAATATTTCCTCTGTATGGAAATGATTTTCACAAGAAAAAAAACTAATCCTACAATTAAAAAAAAAGAAATTGGATGAACCTTTGAATAAGTAAATATGTGCTTTCATACAAGTATGCGTATATTCTTATGTATATCCATGCATGAAATGAGTTTAAATAGGCATTTACAGGAACTTGAATGAAAAGACACTAGATCGTAATATAACTGGCTAAGGAAACGCAAAAACCAATAAAAAAATTAACAAATGAATATACGGGTAAATGAGAAAACGATGATGATAATAATAAAGAGACATAAGCAAATGCTAATTATAGATTACTGTATTTGGAATGAATGTAGTAGCACGTTTTTCAGTGCCAAGAAATATAAATAAGATGAAATAATGAAATGATTAGTACATGACTCGTAATTCCAAGCATAAACCAACATATGAATAACGAATCAGACAATGCTATCGAGGTTAATACAGAAGAAAAGCGTAAATCTATGAACTTACTTACTCCGTGAACGCAATTGATTTCAACGTCTGATCTGCAAACTTGTTATAGTCACTCATTAGCATCGGTGTCAACGTAAACAATTGTGCATGACAGTGTTAGCGACATTCATGTATAAAAGCGTACGTCAGTTATGCAAGGAGTGAACTCACTTTGTCTACTTTTAAGCGTCTCTCTCTCTCTCTCTCTCTCTCTCTCTCTCTGTTATTAAAATACCAACCCAAAGGTTAACGGTAGTCATGTAGTTCTTGGTAGCACTGAGTTGAGGACACATGCACTCACAAAAACTGGTATCTCGAAAGCAATGTTCTTTGTAACGAATAACTATATCATCCTACTAGCAAGAGAGAGAGAGAGAGAGAGAGAGAGAGAGAGAAGGAACCAATAAACACTAAGGTAAATGTTCTTTTGCTAATCTTTTTTTTTTTTTTTTTACTAAATTACAGAACGAATATGCATTTGAAAATACTACCGATGTTTATTTACTCGTATTGTACGTCACTGTAAACAGAAATTAAGTTAGAAAGGCCTTCTACACTATAAACTGTCTGTAAGGTCATAAATCAGTAAATCAAAGAGAATAATAGCCTTGAAATCACTCCACGTAAGATAACACTTCAAGACCTTCAAAGCTGGTAGCAGCAAGGCCAAATATGAAAGTCTCTCTCTCTCTCTATCTCTCTTTCTCTCTCTCTCTCTCTCCTGGGGTGAGTAAGAAACCAATGAGTTCTTCTGTAATTGTGAATATCACAACGAAGAGTTACAATCAGAGGAAAATTAATCCATTAAATAAGGGCAATATATATATATATATATATATATATATATATACTATATATATATATATATATATATACATATATATATATACATATTATATTTGTATATACACATACAAGTAAACAGATTTGCAATATAAGACAAGTCAACAAGTACTAATACTTGGCTTTGATAGTGTAGCAATCTCAATGTGTTTACCGCTGCTCTTATAACCTATAACTATAATGATCCCAGCGTTCATATAACCAAGCGCTCCTCGCCTT
>NC_061106.1:18103024-18110524 GCF_015104395.2 Macrobrachium nipponense
AAGGCGAGGAGCGCTTGGTTATATGAACGCTGGATCATTATAGTTATAGGTTATAAGAGCAGCGGTAAACACATTGAGATTGCTACACTATCAAAGCCAAAGTATTAGTACTTGTTGATTTTTCTTATATGCAAATCTGTTTACTTGTATGTGTATATACAAATATAATTTTATATATATATTATTATTATAATTATAATATTATATTATAATATATATATATATTAGTTTAATTATATTATATATATATATATTATATATTAATATATATTATATTATATGGCTTATTTAATGGATTAATTTCTTCTGGTTGTACTCTTCGTTGAGATATTCACAAATACAGAAGAACTCATTGGTTTCTTACTCACCCCAGTAGAGAGAGAGAGAGACTTTCATATTTGGCCTTGCTGCTACCATCTTTGAAGGTCTTGAAGTGTTATCTTACGTAGAGTGATTTCAAGGCTATTATTCTCTTTGATTTACTGATTTATGACCTTACAGACAGTTTATAGTGTAGAAGGCCTTTCTGACTTAATTTCTGTTTACAGTGACGTACAATACGAGTAAATAAACATAGGTAGTATTTTCAAATTCATATTTGTTCTGTAATTTAGTAAAAAAAAAAAAAAAGATTAGCAAAACATTTACCTTAGTGTTTATTGGCTTCCTTCTCTCTCTCTCTCTCTCTCTCTCTCTCTCTCTCTCTCTCTTGCTATGTAGGATGATATAGTTATTCGTAAACAAAGACATTCTTTCGAGATACCAGTTTTTGCGAGTGCAAGTGTCCTCAACTCAGTGCTACCAAGAACTACATGACTACCGTTAACCTTTGGGTTGGTATTTTAATAACAGAGAGAGAGAGAGAGAGAGAGACGCTTAAAAGTAGACAAAGTAAGTTCACTCCTTGCATAACTGACGTACGCTTTTAAACAAGAATGTAGCTAACACTACCATGCAAAATTGTTTACGTTGACACCGATGCTAATGAGTGACTATAACAAGTTTGCAGATCAGACGTTGAAATCAACTGCATTCACGGAGTAAGTTCTAGGTTGAAATACTCATAGATTTACGCTTTTCTTCTGTATTAACCTCGATAGCATTGTCTTATTAGTTATTCATATGTTATTTTATGCTTGGAATTACGAGTCATGTATTAATCATTTCATTATTTCATCTTATTTATATTTCCTGGCACTGAAAAACGTGCTAGTACATTCCTTCCAGATACAGTAATCTATAATTAGCATTTGCTAATGTCTCTTTATTATTATCATCATCGTTTTCTCATTTACCCATATATTCATTTGTTAATTTTTTTATTCGTTCTTGCATTTCCTTAGCCAGTTATATTACGATCTAGTGTCTTTTCATTCAAGTTCCTGTAAATGCCTATTTAAACTCATTTCATGCATGGATATACATAAGAATATACGCATACTTGTATAAAAGCACATATTTACTTATTCACCGGTTCATCCAATTTTTTTTTTTTTTTATTGTAGGATAAGTTTATTTTCTTGTGAAAATCATTTCCATATAGAGGAAGTATTTCTTACGAATACACGTCATCAATTTCTTAAGAATTATAACAAGTATCTGAATGAATAGAAAGTTACCTTCAGTTTCTTCTTGTATTGAAAAATTATCTTATGAGGGGAAAAGTGTAAGTGTCTTAAGTTGTCCATGTTCCGATAAAGTATATCTTTTTCCTCATGTGGACGAGTGATCCCACAGAGAAAATAGTGTCTTGCCCTCTTCATAATTCGAGAGGGCATTACACAATTAATTTAAAGCGAGATATAAAGTTTTTCGTTTGAAGAAAAGAATTAGGTCACTTTCTTCACGTTAACGGAGAACTAATTTGAGTATTCCACGTTACAGTGACCACTACGCTACAGTGACCACCTCATTACAGTGACCACTAGGCTACAGTGACCACTCCATTACAGTGACCACTAGGCTACAGTGACCACTCCATTACAGTGACCACTCCATTACAGTGACCACTACACTACAGTGACCGCTCCATTACAGTGACCACTACGCTACACTGACCCTCCATTACAAGTGGCCCCACACTTACGTCTGCAGTGACCACTCCATTACAGTGACCACTACGCTTGCAGTGACCACTCCTATTACAGTGACCACTACGTCTACCAGTGACCACTCCAATTACAGTGACAACTACGCTACAGTGGGCCACTCGCATTACAGTGACCACTAACGCTACAGTGAACCACTCCATTACAGTGACCACTACGCTACCGTGATCACTATTACAGTGACCATACGCTGGCCATGACCACTATTACAGTGACACTACGCTACAGTGACCACTATCCATTACATGCATCGACCACTCCTTACAGTGACCACTACGCTCAGTGACCACTCATTACAATGACACTGCTACAGTGACACTCCATTACAGTGACCACTACGCTACAGTGACCACTCCATTACAGTGACCAACTACGCTGCAGTGAACCACTCCATTTACAGGTCCACTTACGCTGCAGTGACCACCCATACAGGAACCACACGCTGCCGTGACTAACTTCATTATAGTGACCACTTACGCTGCCGTGACCACTCCATTACAGTGACCACTACGCTACAGTGACCACTCCATTACAGTGGGACCACCACGCTAAGCAGTGACCACATTCCATTACGAGTGACCACTACGCTACAGTGACCACTCCATTACAGTGACCACTACGCTGCAGTGACCACTCCATTACAGTGACCACTACGCTACAGTGACCACTCCATTACAGTGACCACTACGCTACAGTGACCACTCCATTACAGTAGTGGACCAATACGCCCAACCGTGACCAACTCCATTTTTACAGTGAAACAGTGAACCACTACCGCTTCCCCGTGACTTCTTCTTTCTCCATTACGTGACAACTACGCTACAGTGGACCACGATTTGCGCACTCTTCGACTTCACACCATCTACAGTGACCACTCCTTACAGTGACCACTACGCTAAAGTGAACCACTCCATTACAGTGACCCCTACTCTAACAGTGACCAATCCATTACCAGTGACCACTACGCTAAAGTTTACCACTCACATTACAGTGGAACCACTAACGCTGCAGTGATTTCTTACTCCATTAACGTGACCAATACGCCACAGTGGTACCACTCCCATTACAGTGACCACTACGCTGCCGTGACTTCTCCATTACAGTGACAACTACGCTACAGTGACTACTCCATTACAGTGACCACTACGCTGCAAAGTGACCTACTCCATTAACAGTTGACTCCAACCTACGCCTAAACGTGACCACTCCAGTTACAGGTGACCACTACGCTGCCGTGACCTCCAAGAACATTGGACAACTACGCCTTTACAGTGACCTACTGCCCATTACCGTGACCACTACGCTAACAGTGACCACTCCATTAACAGTGGACCAACTCACGCCACCAGTGACCACTCCATTCACTAGTGACCACTACGCTGAAGTGGACCACTCCCATTACAGTGACCAACTACGCGAACAAGTGACCACTCCATTACAGTGGACCACTACGCTACAGTGACCACTCCATTACAGTGACCACTACGCTGCAGTGACTACTCCATTAC
Organism: Macrobrachium nipponense; assembly: GCF_015104395.2. Classification (NCBI taxonomy): domain Eukaryota; kingdom Metazoa; phylum Arthropoda; class Malacostraca; order Decapoda; family Palaemonidae; genus Macrobrachium; species Macrobrachium nipponense. The sequence continues at coordinate 18,106,641 of NC_061106.1, forward strand.
AGTGACCAATACGCCACAGTGACCACTCCATTACAGTGACCACTACGCTGCAGTGACTACTCCATTACAGTGACAACTACGCTGCAGTGACTACTCCATTACAGTGACCACTACGCTACAGTGACTACTCCATTACAGTGACAACTACGCTACAGTGACCTCTCCATTACAGTGACAACTACGCTACAGTGACTACTCCATTACAGGGACCACTATGCTGCAGTGATTACTCCATTACAGTGACACTACGCTACAATAACTACTCCATTACAGTGACACTACGCTACAGTGACTACTCCATTACAGTGACACTACGCTACAGTGACTACTCCATTACAGTGACAACTACACTACTGTGACCACTCCATTACAGTGACCACTACGCTGCAGTGACCACTCCATTATAGTGGCCACGACGCTACAGTGACCACTCCATTATAGTTACCACGACGCTACAGTGACCATCACATTGCTGTGACCACTACGCTACAGTGACCACTCCATTACAGTGACCACCACGCTACAGTGACCACCACATTACAGTGACCACTACGCTGCAGTGACAACGCCATTACAGTGACCACTAGGCTACAGTGGTGGGCGCGGAAAGGAAGATTTTGTGATCTCTGGGTCGAAATGATGACGTTCAGTTCAAGAAGGCATGTGATGCGGCTTTTGAAAGGTGGCCTCTCGTATCTTTCTTAATTCTCTATTAAGCCATTGAAGTTTATCAGTCCGGAAGAAGCCCCTTTGGTGTTTCTAGGGTTAGGATAAGGAAAATGGCCATCTTCTAATAATAAAAATCACAGAAATAATTTTCATTATTATTATTATTATTATTATTATTATTATTATTATTATTAATACTATTTTGATTTATTTATTTATTTACTTATTTTTTGGTCTATCACAGTCCTCCAATTCGACTGGGTGGTATTGATAGTGTGGGGTTCCGGGTTGCATCCGGCCTCCTTAGGAGTCCATCACATTTCTTACTATGTGCGCCGTTTCTAGGATCACACTCTTCTGCATGAGTCCTGGAGCTACTTCAGCCTCTAGTTTTTCCAGATTCTTTTTCAGGGATCTTGGGATCGTGCCTAGTGTTCCCATGATTATGGGTACAATTTCCACTGACATATCCAATATCTTCTTATTGGTATTTTCAGGTCTTGATACTTATCCATTTTTTCCCTTTCTTTCTCTTTAACTCTGGTGTCCCATGGTATTGCGACATCAATGAGTGATACTTTCTTCTTTGATTTTGTCAATCAACGTCACGTCTGGTCTATTTGCACGTATCACCCTATCTGTTCTGATACCATTGTCCAGAGGATCTTTGCCTGATCGTTTTCTATCACTCCTTCAGGTTGGTGCTCGTACCATTTATTATTATTATTTATTATTTCATTATATTATTTTATTATTATTATTATTATTATTATTATTATTTATATGTATATTATTATTATTATTTATTATTTTATTATTATTATTATTATTATTATTATTATTATTATTATTATTATTTAGTGTTTATGTTTATGGTACTAAATTATTTTTTTCATATATATATCACATTATATATATATATATATTAACTATATATATCTATATAGTATATATATATATATATATAATATTGTATATATGAATGTATATATGATACATACGTACATACATATATATAGACATGATTCATCTGAAAAATAAGGTTCTTACTAAGGAGATTGAAAAGGAATTAGAATGTTTTAAGATAAGATATACTTTCAGCAATAGGATAAAAACCAACTTTTGGTTAGGTTTTCGAGTTGTCAGCTGATGTGGAACTCAGACATCTTCTAATAATGAAAGAATCCAACCCCCGCCCGCCCCTCCTCCCACCACCACCCCCTTCCATTATCGAAATGAGTTGTCCTCTTTTGGGAGAATTGATAGATTTCCTAATTAAGGAATCGGCTCGTTTCTTGGAATAGGAATAGATTTGGACTGGCTTCGGACCAAGATTTCCTTCTAATGAAATTGAACTGACAAGGAACTGATTGTCTTGCAATAAGAATTATGGCAATTGGTTTTATCCAGCTCATCATTACAAATTAGCCTTTTCTTCTAAGTTGGAGGTCTAATGGAATCGGCATAATAATGTCTTTGCTAAGTCGAGTTCTTAAGTAAAAAAAAGGTGGAGGAAATGATAGTCATAATTATCCTCTCAGAAAACATTATATCCTTCTTCTAGAATTATATGAGAATAAGGGAAACCTGGAAAAAGGAGGAAATTCTACAGTGTGGCTTTACAATAAGAGAATGAGCACCGAGCAGAGCAGTATCAGCACGGGCTCCATCTTCTATTCGAATGTCGCTAAGCAGATAGAATCCATCCCGTAGCTTCATAGGTCAGTAACTGAAAATCAAACAGTTGAAGCCATTTTGAGGGTTTAGGGAGAAGTGTGGGCAAAATTCCCTATGGGAGAGATAAACAAACAAACGAAAATGTAGTGCCACTGAGAGAGAAATAAAAATGAAATGGAAATTAAGTCTAAAATTTGAGAAAAACACTAAAAGTATGATTTGTATTCCAGTATCGAAAAAGGGAATGTAATTTTCTTAATGAGATTTACTCATTTTAATCATTTAGGTATTGAAAGTGTTTCTATTTTTAATGAAAGCTTATTTATCTCATTGAGATATTTTTTTAGGAGGAAGTAATTGAAGTTTTGTTTGGTAAATGCTGCGGAATTTTGTTATCGAAATGAAGAGTTTTTAACCAAACTTCATCGTTGGGGGTAAATATCATAATTGAAACGAATTTTTTTTTTTTTTTCAGAAAATAATATATAGTTTTCAGCAGAACAAAAAGCTAATTTTTTCCCCGGTTAACATGCCTCAGTGCCATCAAATCGTGAATTTAAGAAGGCAACAAGTTTTATGGAACACCTTTAGGTAAAAGTTAAAACTGTCTTAGAGGTTATAGAAAAGTTTTAAATACGAAAAAACTTCAAACCCAAATAAAAAAAAATGAATGTTGCATGGGCACATGCAAACAGAAACATATACATACTTGAGCATTATTTATATATGCACATGTATATATAAATAATGGATCTTGGAAATATTAACTATGTAAATTATGAAATTAAAAGCTATTACATTTTAACAAAAAAAGGCTCCTGATAACACGATACAGTAACATCGTGCCCCAAAATATGCTGGAACTAAAACAATGTGCGGAAATATAATAAACCTAAAAAAAAAAAAAAAAAAACTGGTCATGGAAATTGTATCAAATTGTACCGTGCTGCTGGAAATAGGATGTAAATAAATTACCTCGTGGAAAATATTTGGAACTCAAACATTACGTTCGACACGGGATGAACCAGAACCGTTACGCTGAAATTCACTGAAACCGTAACGATATGTTAGTTTTATTTTTTTTTTATTTTTTTTTTTTTTAGAAATTTGATGAAACTGAATCGTTTCTTTAAAGTACGGGAAATTGGAATGTTTCCAGCAGTATATATGAAATTACCTTGATTCCGGGAGAGAAAAGAATCTAAGATGTGATATTTTCGCTTACTCGGGGAGTAAGCATACAAACTACTTTGCTGTTGTTGTTGTTGTTGTTGTTGTTCTTCTTCTTCTTCTTCTTCTTCCTGTTGATGTATTTGTTTGGGTAGAAAAAAAAAAACTGAAAATAAATGCTTTATTACGACCAGTAAAGAAAATTATTGTTAAAAATGCGAAACAACGAAGAGAAATTCGATGACGCGGTTTAGTTTAAATAAAAGAATTACTTTGTTCCTTATGTTGGCGTTATCTGAATATTTCCATATTAAAATATACAGATAGATAGTTACGAATAGAAAATTTCCACTTTGTCCTTTGTATCT
>NC_061106.1:18115524-18125524 GCF_015104395.2 Macrobrachium nipponense
TCATCTGCACAACTTCAAGGAAAGGTTATTCCTTCGTAGTCGCAATGGGTATAATTTTGAGCGATGACTTTCATGATTGAAATTGATTAATACTTGCTGATAAAAAGTTGGTTTCGCTGAGTTTCCTGCTAATGCAGTTTTTTTTTTATCTTATTTTTATTCTTTATTACACGGTTGATGTTAAACATTGCCACGTAATACTACACTGAAATAACCGAAGTCTTCTATACCTAAAATAGCGACCATTTCTTCGTTTTTTCTTATATTTGAAAACGAGGAAATGTATAAATAATGTGTGTATATATGTGCGTGTGTGTACACGCGCGTCTGTGTGCGTTTATGTGCAGGTATGTTATTTATCTCATGGTATACAGTTTTATATGTATGACTTCCGTTGCCACACTCATACCTGACAGTCATGAAGAGTATTTATCATTCAGAACAAGCATGAATGGCTTGCATCTACTTCTTTCTTACTTATCAGTACATTTCAAACACCCACCACCTTTCATTCAGTTTCATATTCTACCAGTACCAACAATGATTCTGCATGATTTATATGGGACAACCCACATATGCAATGGATGCATTCACATTTCAAATCTTAAGCAGAATATTTTAAAATAAACTTTCATATTTACGTGGAACAAAACACTATTGCAGCGCTATCATCGAATTTCGTATTTTCTTCAGTATATTTTCAATTGATCTTTCTGACGTATGTGGAAAAGCCTGCAAAGGCATCAGTCACGTGACAATCACATCAAAAGCTCGTCGAAATGAAAAAAAAAAAAATGAAAGAATGAGAATTCACAGTAAAAGGAACACAGAGTGAAGAAGATTCGAAGTGAATTCCGGATCAATTGGCATCGTGGTCCTCGGTGTCCGTTGTCAAGCCCACTGAAAATCATACATAAGACAAGAAAAACAAAAAAAGACGTTGATTTACGGCAGATTTTATCAACACGCAGTCAGGAGGAGGAGAAGGAGGAGGCAGAGAAGGTTGGAGGTATGGGTATTAATGATTTATATGGGAGTCGTGATGCATTCCCAAAATGGAAGATATCTATGGATTCTACGAGATTTGCATCTCAACTTTCTATTTCCGTGTTTGTTGGGGTTTCTTGGTTCGTCTCGTACCCAAAGCAGGAGGGAAACCAAGTGTTTTTCATGAGAGCAGAGAGCAGAGTACTTTAGGGGCGAGAGAGAAAGAGAGGGAGGGGTGATATAGTTCGTAAGGTACTTATTAGATAGATTTTCTTTTCTTTCTCTGTGTTAGATATATATATATATATATATATATATATATATATATATATATATATATAATATATATATATATTGAATAAATACACACACATGCATATATATATATACATATAGATGTGTGTATTTATTCATATATATACGTATGTATATATATATTATATTATTAATATATACTATATTGATATGATATATATATATATATTAATATATATATATATATATATATATAATTTGAGATATCTACTAATGTACGAATTTCTCTTTGTAAGTATTGATACCAACACTACCCCATTAATTTCCTACTCTCTCTCTCTCTCTCTCTCTCTCTCTCTCTCTCTCTCTCTCTCTCTCTCACGCACGCCCACTATTTCAGAAAAGGTATTTGGCCCCATCAGGGAAGCAATGCTGAGTCATCCCACCCAAATTCCCAGCTCCTTCACATCTTCGTGACGAAAGTTTCAATAGACAATTAACTGTTGTTATCCGGATCGGTTTGGAGCACCGAATCGACTGCCGTTACTGGAAGGTAGTATCCTCCTCTTCCGCTGGATTCCGGTCCAGCAGAGTCCCGTTAGAAAATTATCTATCCTGTGTTCGGTTTGGGATTTTTACGTTGTTGTAATATATAGGAACCATACACACACACACACACACACAACACACACACACACACGTATATATATATATATATATATAATATATATATATATATATATATATATATATATATATATATATATATATATATATATATATATATATATATATATATATATATATATATATATATATATATATATATATATATATATATAGATCCGAAATTCACGGTAGAAAAGTAAGTGAAACAGGGACTTGGAACAATTACTTTTCATAGTTTATTGTACATTTTCAGTTCAACAATTGTGAACTTGAATATAGAATATATTACGAAAGTACTTATTTCCAAGTCCCTGTTTTAATTACCTTTCCACCGTAGATTTAAGGATATTCTCAAGTACGTGTTCCTTCGTGCTACATTGGATATATATATATATATATATATATCTATATATATATATATATATATATATATATATATATTGTCACCGATTTGGATGCGAAATGCTTTAAAAGGAATTGTTTCAATTATATTCTAGCTTGAGCGACACTTAAACACAGCCAAATCCATAATGAACTATAATAACATATATTACTTGCATTTAAGCAATAAAATAGTTCGCCATTGAGAGCTGGTTGTCAGTGAGTTACTTTGATTACTTTATTTGCGTAGTGAGCACAATCGCTAAGAAAACTAAACCTAGAAACATGACAAAAAAAATTTAGGCTAGTTGTCAGAACAATTATCAAAGAAAACTATAATTATGTAATTAACCTGGTAACCCCCATTATCTTAATCACTGCAATAGACATAACCGAGACCTTGTCAATGTAATACGGTAATCATTTAAAAGGCTTTAATGAACAGCTGTTGATTCAGTTTTCAAATGGCAAAAATCTTAGGCTTTCAGATCAAGAAAATCAATTGTTTTGATCGCCCGGTTATCGTGACCTTTTCCAAGGTTTTTTTTAAAATTCATTTCTAGAACTATATATCTCTCAACTTTAGAAAGAGGTGTGCAATAATGTGTGTGAAACCGAAACCTATTTGTTACCTTACTACTTTTTGTTGGCGGTACTTTTTACTTTCAATTATATATATAGCCTGAAATGTCTGAAAATAAATGTGTCTTTTAGCAATAATTCATCGGTCAAGAATGCATTGTTTTGTAATAAACCAGTGATGCCAGTAGGAGGAGTATACAAAATTAACTGCTTTGTTTGTAATTTGCCTTATATTGGACAATCTGTTAAGGAAATAAGTAAGGGAGTAACAGCATAATGTACGGGTTGCAAACAGTTCAAGTGCCATTTTTTGTCACGTGAGAGACTTTGAACACACTATAGACTGGAATTCAGCCATAGTCGTTTTTAGAAGTTCATCAATACATGTCAGATGGTTAATTGAAGGTTGCCTCATTAGTTATTTTACTAACGTGAATATGAGCTATGGTCTTTTTAAGATGGACGAATTGTTAAAAAGCTTTATTCTTGATGAATTAAACGTTAAACGAGTTGTTAGATATTTTATAAACAGATACTTTTTGTATGTGATTCGTAGTAACTGCATATTTCCGCTAAGTACGTCTTTTGTTATGAAAATTTTTATTTGCATAGTTGAGTATTTGTTGACTTGTTTCATTGTTATTTGTGGCCTCATGTTGCTTTCTTGTTTAAGTTGTTCTCTTAAAATTGTTCAGTACCCTGAAGATGACTTTGGAATAAAAGTTGAAAGTCTTGGTACCTACTTTCATTTTCTGGTGAGGATCTCTTTTATATATATATATATATATATATATATATATATATATATATATGTGTGTGTGTGTGTTGTGTGTGTGTGTGTTTATATATATATAGTATGTATATACTATATATATATATGTATATATGTACATACATATGTATACATATATACTATATATATATAGTATATATGTATACATACATATATACTATATATGTATGTATACACAATATAATATATATATATATATATATATATATATATATATATATATAATATATTTATTAGGGGATATACCCCAAAGCTTGGGATCCCCAAAGCATGGGAAAGCCAGGCCCAGGATGGGGGAAGCATATATATATATATATATATATATATATATATATATATATATATATATATATATATATATTGTTCAAGTTTTAAGCTAGAACCAAGGAAAAATAAAGTCTTTTACCCAGGTTTAATGCATCTATGTCTTATACAAGTTGCCCCTTCCACGTTAAGCACGTAACTTCATTGCAATCCACTGCGATCTTCAGTCTGTTTACCGACGATGGCCTCCATGCAAGTAGCAGCTGCCCTGTATATTTATACACATTATTTAACGAAGAAATGAAAGTTGAAAATAAAAAGAAAAATGGTGGCAATCAAGGTTATATACTAGAAGGGTAGGATACAGTGGTTGGGAATTACTCGTTGACATGAGATTCCAAGAAGTTTCTGGCCACAGTAACGTCTTTTTTTCGTAATAACTATTAAATTGAAGGACCCCTTCCTCACTCCAATCAGCCATGGTAGACATATACATACTGACTGATCAAAACAAGGGACTCTACTATGGATGGCCTTGTTCATAGTCGGTGTTAACAAGTTCAACAACCTCTGTTGTTATGCGTATAATACAGGTCCCGTCCACACATTGCGTAAGTGCAAAGAGAGCTCCCTTTGATTCGGGGCCCAAAAACCGACAATTGCTGGGACGGAGGGCGAACGGAGCCTCGAGGGTTTGGGGTTCGGGTTCAAAGAACCGTCCACACTTGCGTTTTTGTTACAAGAATCGGTTACAATACAAGGTTCAGTTTGCACGTGTGTACCCACCTTTAGGCGTCGTCTTGTTACAAGACAAAGTTATGTAACGAAACCGTAGGGCCATTAACCCACCTGAACACGTCATATCGCTTCTTCAGGGTAAACAGATAGTATGTGTTGCCTTCAACAATTGAGATAGTATTCTATAGGATGTAATTTACCTGTAGATTAAGTCCATGTATGACCAATTATTTGCTATTCATTGTTGTCCTCAGTGTGACGTTATATTTTGACAGTATGTATTCTTTTTGGAATATAGCAAGTTAATCTTTAGTCAAGTCACACTTCATTTTGCTTAATTCTCTGCCTGTCGAGTAAGACTTCATGAATATTATAATTTGCAGAGTTTGGATATTACTTATTTTATAAGCCACTAAAGGCAGAATGGAAGGCTCAGTAATCTTCCTTGTTTCTAGCTTGTCTTGTCCATTCCAACCCGTCCAGGGTTGAAATGTCCTCTAGAATGGGGAGGTGTTCAAGATTCTAAGCTAGAACCAAGGAAAAATAAAGACTTTTACCCAAGTTTAACGCATCTATGTCTTATACAAGTTGCCCCTTCCACTTTGGAGGAATCCATTCTCCTTTCTTTTGAAAAAGCTATCTCTTCTCCCATTGGTTGTTGGAATTACCCCCACAGGGACTGGAGGTGTGGCTTACCAGGAGAAAACTTCAAAAGGCCTTGAACCCAGCAGCCCAGCCTCAGAAGAAAACCAGACCTAGGACAGGTCAGAGCCTTGCTCCTGACCAGATGCCGCACCCCCCCCCCCCCCCCCCTTACCTTACCTTACAGACCTTACAGTTCGTTCGGGTTGCCCCAGGTCCCTCAGTGTGAGGCGCCTCTAATGTCTACCAGAGAGTTGCTAGTACATCTTCCGGTATATTTGCATCTTCCATCTTGGATGGTCTGGGATGCAGTTTTAGATATTTGTCGAGCTTATTCTTAAACACATCTACGCTCACTCCTGATATATTCCTCAGATGAGCTGGCAACGCATTGAATAGACGCTGCATATCGATGCTGTGCGTAGTGGATTAATGTCCTGTGTGCTTTCCTTATTTTTCCTGGTATAGTTTTGGGCACTATTAATCTACCTCTGCTTGCTCTTTCTGATATTTTTAGTTCCATGATATTTTCTGTTATTCCTTCTATCTGTTTCCATGCCTGAATTATCATGTAGCGTTCTCTTCTCCTTTCTAGGACTATATAATTTTTAAGGATTGTAGTCTTTCCCAGTAGTCTAGGTCCTTAACTTCTTCTATTCTAGCTGTAAAGGACCTTTGTACACTCTCTATTTGTGCAATATCCTTTTGATAGTGTGGGTACCATATCATATTGCAATATTCAAGTGGACTACGAACATATGTTTTATAAAGCAATTAATCATGTGTTCAGCTTTCTTGCTTTGAAGTGCCGTAACAACATTCCCATTTTTGCTTTACATTTTGCCAACAGAATTGCTATTTGATCATTGCATAACATGTTCCTATTCATCATCACACCAAGGTCTTTAACTGCTTCCTTATTTGTGATTGTCTCATTATTAGGTCCCCTATATGCATATAGCTTTCCTTCTCTGTCTCCATAGTTTATTGATTCAAATTTATCAGAGTTAAATACCATCCTATTTTCCTCTGCCCAATCATATACAATTGTTAAGGTCTCTTTGTAGAGCGTTCCTATCTTCATCACAAGTAATTTCTCTACTTATTCTTGTGTCATCAGCGAAACTACTCACTACCGAATCCTTAACATTACTGTCTATGTCTTCAATCATAATAACAAACAATATTGCAGCTAGCACCGTACCTTGTGGCACACCGGGATATTACCTTGGTTTCATCCGATTTCTCATCGTTTGCAATAACTATCTGTTTTCTGTTGTGTAAAAATTCTTTTTAACCATCTTCCTACTTTATCTACGATATTGTGTTTTCTAATTTTCTTCGCTAATATATTATGGTCTACTTTGTCAAAAGCTTTTGCAAAGTCTAGATAAACCACATCTGTTTCATTTCCGCTTTTCATATTTTTGAATATGTTCTCACGGTGGACTAACAGTTGGGTTTGTGTACTTTTTCCGGGTACGAAATTCCGTGTTGTCCTATATTAAACAAATTATTTTTTATTAAATGTTTCATAATATTTTTCTTCATTACCATTTCATACACTTTCATAATATGTGATGTTAGACTCACAGGCCTATAATTACTTGCCTCTAGTCTTGATCCACTTTTGAAAGTAGGGGTGATATAATGCTAATTTTGTGCTCATCATAAATCTTGCCTGTATCTACACTTTGTCTTAATTAATATTGCAAGTGGCTTTGCGATAGAATGAACTACTTTCTTTAACAAAATAGCAGGGACTCCATCCAGCCCTGCAGCAGCTCCATTTTTAATTTCATTAATTGCCTGCACAATATCAGCTTCATTAATTTCTATGTCAGCTAAATATTCACTATTTTTCGTCCCTTACTTCTATATCATTTATCTTATTATCTATCTAGGGGTGAATTCTCTCTTATATCGTTCTGCCAGTATGTTGCAAAATTTCCTTTTTTTCATTCGTTAATCTCCCTTCAATTCTCAGAGGGCCTATTTCTATTCTTCTTTTTATTCATCTTCTTCGCATATGAGTATAATAGTTTGGGGTTTTGCTTGATATTTAATAGGGTTTTTCTTCCAAGTCCCGTTTTTTCATTTTCTTTTGATTGTATAATCTTTTGTTCTGCATTTTCTATCTTACTTTTAGTTTCTATAACTTTCCATGCATTTTTTTCTTTTGCAAGACCTTTTTTCCACTTTCTGATTTTCTGGAACAAGATCCTTCAGTCTCTTGGTATGCATGAATGATGTTTACTTTTCTTCTTCGGTTATATATATTTTTCCATATTTTCTCAATATTTTATATAATATCTCCGTATTTACCCTTATGTCATCACTTACGAAAATGTTATCCAATCTTTGTTTAATTCTTCATTAAATTTTCTGACCATTTTATATTTTTACTGTAGAAGTTGTATTTTCCATATCCTTCCCACTTTTTTCATTTCTTGCTTATCTCTATTTTCACTTGCTTTGGAATGAACTGTTAATTCTATGACATTATGGTCTGAAATACTCGCATTATAAACTATTATTTCTTTAACATAATTCATCTCGTTCACAAATACTAGGTCTAAAGTATTTTCCTTTCTTGTTGGCAGGTGATTTATTTGTTGAATGTTGTATTCTAGTAGCATATCTAATAGCTTTTCAAATTGCCTCTTATCTTCTGCACTACTATTACTCTCTTTTTTTATATGTATAAGTACAACCACAATCTCCTATTCGTTTCTTTCCATTCTACGAAAGGAAAGTTTGAAGTCACAACAGATAGGAGAATAGTCCAGTCCTTGTGATTTCTACATATATCATCCAATTTTTCAATTATTAAGTCAAACTCTTTAGTATTAGGAGGTCTATATATTACATGTTTCATCAATTTTTCAGATTCAATTCTACCGCTATTAGTTCACATTCTGAGTTACTAATATTTCTCATATATTTTTCCTTGTTTTTTGTCTTTCCCATATATTGCGGTTCCCCCTTGATTCTATTTTTTTCTATCTGATCTATAAGTTTGGAACCCTTTTATTTGATCATCATTCCCAGTCTCTTGGAATACCAGGTTTCACTTATATTCATTATATCTATTTTCTTTTCATTTTGGGTTTAGTTCTTCTAAGTACTCTATTTTTCTTTTTGAGTTACTCGTAACTAAACCCCTGCGCATTCATCACTATGATGGTTTGCGTGTTTTCTCCTTCATTTAATATTGGTAGTAATAAGGATTTTCCCATGTCTCTTTCCTGTTCTGGTATGTTGTTCTTTTTTTTCATTTCCCAGAAATTCTGACATTAAAAAATCCAACTTTTCCATAATATTTGATCTTCCTTCATCATAATTATTCATTTTGTGTCTGAATCTGCAATTTTTCTTTTCTCCGTTTCTGCAATATCCTCTTGCATAATAAATACAGTTATCATCTCTTGAGTAGAATTTCGGAGCTGATGCTTTGAAATTTTTTGCTGACACCTCTGCATATCTCATTGGTGGTTTGCTTTTCTTTTCTTTTTACCTGATATTCTTGATTTCTCTCTTTATTTGTTTCTTTCTTATTTTGGATTTTATTACTTGGTTGGTTATTTATTTGATTATGATTCATGGCTACAGGTGCATATATTTGCATTTTTTGTCGAACTTACATCCTTTTCCTTCTTTTTAGGTTTTTACATATTTTTGGATGCAGATCTCTGCAATCATCCCCATAGCCATCTAAGTATGCACATTTAACCATATATTTCATAGTTTTGACATACCTTAGGATGTTTGTAGTAACATCTTTCTCCAAATCGCAATTCCTCTCAAAACAAAAGGTTGCAGATTTTGTCTTTCTTGTCTATTTTTTCCTCTTTCCCGTCATTGTGTAGATCTGGTAGAGCCTCTTCGGGATTTGCTTTTCTGTGTCATATCGTAATTTATTTCTTCATAGGTATGCTGCTTTATTGCCTCATATGTAGTATCAATGAGTATCTCTGCATCCATACTTTTATCTTGTTCTTTGTTTTCCTTATTTTTTTCTGTCATTTCATTTTTGTTTACTTCTCTTCCGTTTTCCTCTTCTTCTTTTTCTTCTTCTTCTTCCTCTTCCTCTTCTTCTTCATCCTCAACTATTTGTACATTCAGTCTTGATTTAATAACATTGTCTATCCATGATAGACATGTTGAACAAAAAATTCTTGTATCTTTTCTCAAATCTTGCATTACCTCAGCACACTGTGGATGGGTCGGAATGTTGCATGCAGCACATTTTCTGATTAGGTTTGTGATTTGACTATGCTATACCAAACCTTACACAGTTTGCATGCTTTTGGCATTCTTTTTCCTAATGCATCAATTAGGATATTCACAAGATTCACCTTATTCATTTTCTTTGTCGGAATATGTTGGTTTATGTATATTTTCTTTATGAGTCTCTTGACCACTTGGATTTTATTTGGAACTTCTTCAATTATTTTCAAGATGTTTTCATTAGATTTGTTCCAGTTTGAAGGATTATATCCTTCTAATATATCTATGAATGCTTTTGTATCTTTTTGGTTAGGACTGTTGCTGATTTCATAGATGAGAAATGCCAGTTCCCTTCCTGCTACCTCATCGTATTGCGAATCCGCCAAGCAAGCTAAATTACGCCACCTCTTCCCGCAGTTGGAACTTACTGCCATCTTGTTCTGATTTCAGTATTACACT
>NC_061106.1:18127253-18132253 GCF_015104395.2 Macrobrachium nipponense
CGCTCCTCGCCTTCATCATTATTTTTTTTTATCGTTTAGTTTCTTGCCTAACATTTTTTCTCATGCCCTTGGTATTCTATTTAAATGCGATCGACCTTGCAAACAATTATATTGTCGTCCTTCGATTCATAAAGTGTGGATTGTTCTCTCTTAATGCAATTGTCCGTTCGTTTGTATGTTTTTTATCGTAGTTAAAGCCCATTGTTCGGATACCTAGGAGAATTCTCATGTGTCCTCATATATATATATATATATATATATATATATATATATATATATATATATTATAAATATATATATATAAATATATATATATATATATATATATATATGTATATGTATATATATACATATATATGATATATGCACACACACACACACACACACACATATATATATATATATATATATATATATATATATATATAATATATATATATATATATATTTGCCTAGTCAATGTATGAAAGCACACTAAGACACAAGCAAGCAAAGCAAGCGAGCACGCAAACGGGTGAAAAGGCAGAGAACCCTGCTGTATAAAGCGAGCCATTATCCCGTCCTAAAGAAAACTATTAGGAGAGGAGGACAATCATCTAAATGCAACGGAGCCATTACAGACTATACGGTAATTCCCTCGATTAGGTGTCACCTATCACCTGACACTTTGGGTTGATGGGTAAGGGAAAGGAGTAGGTTGGGGGTTGGGGTTGGGGTGGGGGTTTGGGGGCGGGGGGGGGGGGGGGTTTGATCGTCGTTTCCAACCCGACCAATGTGCCGTTTGTTACGGCAAAAAAGTCAGGTGATATCTCTTAGTTACATTTGTAGTTTTTACTTTCTCTCTCTCTCTCTTTCTCATTCCGAGTATTTACGTCTTCTCCCTAAAGTGGTTCTAAGATCTAATCACTCTTTTGATATTTGTAACTGCCTTCTCGTCAGTTACAATATGTTCCTTCAACGTCTTACCTCGTTACCCTTGCATTCTCATTTCTACCGAGAAAGTTCTATTCGTCAAATTCTATTGACTTCTTGCAAAATTGATGAATAGAAGAAATCTCTCGTGCTGACAAAGGACAGAGATTAACTGTCAGTTAACTTAATTTTCTTAGATAAATTTAATGTTTATTGCAGGTATCTTTACGGAAGATGGACAATAACGTATTATTTGTCATTTGGTTAAATCTGGAGATTGTAGAAAATCGGACGCATGAGTAAAAGCTAATGGAGCAGTTGCAACCAGTATATACTGTATGTATAATAATATGTAAATTTGCTTCAGGTTAAGAACAATGGCAGTAAAGAGGTGAACAAGATGAGCCCAAGTAGAGCATATACAGCAAAACAGCAAAAATCCTATTGTAACAGTCCAATAAAACCATTTGAATTTTCATTTACATTTTCCTATCTCTCAACAATTTGACAAATTCTGCGACGCGTTTGTCAATTTCGGCTTCCCGAATAACGCGAAAGATATTCAGTACTTATAAGTATCTGATTCATTTGCGTAAACGCTTAATTATTAATTTGTTTGTACCTATATCTCTCTCCCTATACTCGACTACACTATGCGCCGTAGTGCTGAGCCACCTTATGGAAAATGAGGATGAAGGTGATTCATTCTCTGCTCCCTTATAGATCACAGGATAAATGTACATTTTCGCTTACTCGGGGAGTAAGCCTACAAACTACTTTGTAGCCGGTGTTGAAGGTACAGGAATGTTACTATGAGATTCAGGGCCTCTGTAACACGGTTTTTTCGCAATAACTTTTTATCTATGCATTTCATAAATATAACGCTTATTCAGAATACATATTATATCAACACATAAATTTTGAGTGTATTCTGCACTACGTAGGTTGAATAAATTTGGTACTTATAATGTAAAAGTGACCTTTTTTGAAGACGGGCCAACTTACTCAGAGAAAAGGTTTCGAACGCACTCGTTACGTAACTTATGACAGCATTTCTTCCCTCTTTCTCGATGGATGATTGGCTATACGTAACGAAGGCTAAACCTCTGGCAACAATGACATACAAATTTAAATACAAGCAAAGCAGTACACCTTTATGAACTCTGGAACCTCTCCACTGATAATTGTCATAATGAACAAACCAACAAAATATGTTAATAAATACAAAAATACTTCTATTATTAGTCTAACTCCCAAAATAAGTTTCCAAAGAAATTAGTCTACTTTATAGGTCACAATCAGATTGACAAGATGTAGGGAATAGTTGGTAATTATCAAAAACATAGTAGACAAGCTTTATTTGATAACTGCTATATCCAATGTCAAGCAATTTTTATTTATTGGCTATCTACCTATTTACTGAAAAAAATAGCCGGTCCCGTATA
The DNA here is from genome assembly GCF_015104395.2 of Macrobrachium nipponense. Taxonomy (NCBI): domain Eukaryota; kingdom Metazoa; phylum Arthropoda; class Malacostraca; order Decapoda; family Palaemonidae; genus Macrobrachium; species Macrobrachium nipponense. Next base: position 18,129,611 of record NC_061106.1, read on the forward strand.
TTGGCTTTAAACCCTCACCAATAATTATCGTCAGAATGGTGACTTCATGAGGCTCCACCCACTTTCGCCTCGTTATAATTCAGGATAACACTGAAGGCTACCATGGGCATTGTTGGATTAGAAAATTTAACTTCTGGCTATAAAAACTAATTTCTCGAGTAGTTGTAAGAAGTGCTAAATGATCCTCAAGGATCCCAGCAGTTGGCCTAAACGTTTAATTCATGTATATTACTGCTATACTGTTGCGGCACTACTGCTACAGAAGTATTACTACGCTAGCACTGATACCTCACCCACATCTATGTATCGTTCCGCCATTCATAAAGTCTTTGGGTTTCAGAGCCGATGGAATTTCTGTCTGGTGGATGGGCGGGGCAACATTTAGTCAAAAGGTGTTTGTTTACCTTGCTTACGCAATGAATGTTTTTCGACTCTTGGCTCGTAATCATTGGCCATGGCGTCGGCTAGATCATTTTTACTCTATAAAAATTAAAACTATCGGGTTTAGGTTATCGATAATGCTGACAAAATTTGTGTGTGGTTGTAAAATATACATATGTCAACTTTCAGCTACATCCGATGCTTTGACAAGGAGCAAAGTCCAAAAAACCCTGTTACAGAGACCCTGAATCTCATAGTAGGATACGATATTTAAGATTTATTTATTAGAATGAAATTAAAGAAAAATAAATAATGTGCATGTTAAACAATGCAGAACAATTATTCATAATATGGTATGGCGTATTTATTTTAACTTCCCTTAGTGAAAGAACGTTCTATTAGACCGTAAATATTAGCACGTGCCCCGAGTAAGCTGGTGGTCGGATTACGCTCTGTTCTGTGGAGAATTCTCATTGCCCTATAGATATTAACAGATTAGCATTTATATATTGAAATATTCGCAGATTAGTTTACGATTTATGCAGATGAGCGATAATGTGCATAACTGTCAGTTAACGGTTAATGAAATACATACACCTAAACAGACAAAAACATCAGCACTATAAACACAGACGTGAATACAGACATATATACAAGTATGTGTGCGTACATATATGAATCTCTCTCTCTCTCTCTCTCATGATACATTATATATATATATATATATATATATATAATATATATATATATATATATATATATATATATATATATTATATGAATGTATGTATATATAAATGTGCTGTGTAGTTTCACCCTGCACATGAGTTTCATCCATGACTCAACTTTTAGCATGAATTTAGCATAACTGTTATGCTGTTTTGTGTTCTGTGGAGGATCTGCAACTCCTTATGGAGTAAACAGCTTCAAGTTGAAAAAGATATATAAGATTGTATTATACACAAACATATAGAAACACAAGCATTTTATACACACATATATATATTTGTGTATATATATGTATGTTACATAGATATATATACATATATATATGAAACAACCACGATTTTCTTGGCACGTAATCTTGTAGGTTTTAAGTATGTAGATGCAGGAACTGAAGTGGCCCGCCAAAGCGGTAGCATGCCTCAGCGCCTCTTTAAATTACAGGTAATAACAACTTCTTACCGAAAGACAAAGGCGATGTTACGAGGTCACGACAGAGGTATACCTTAACGCGGGAAGGAAATGACTCGTAATTAGTTACAGGTCTAATAGTTACCTTCAGGGAAGAAAACCGAAACTTAGGAGAGAAAGCTTCGATATATCGAAGAACGAATGAAATAGAACAAGGGCTAAGAGCAGATTATTCGGTGGACTGAATTGATGACTGCCAGTATTTTCTTTCATTAAACTGGATTAGACTGACTTCCAAAACCGATTTCGAACGTTATGTCAAAGAATTATTTATGAAGAGGTTACGCTATAAGATATGATAAGGGAAGTCAATTCTGAAGACGGATATAATAGGCTAAATCAATCAACCTAAACAAAGATTGATAGCCTTGATCAATACACAGAATCATGAATAAAACTATTCCCCACTATTGAACCGAAGTAAGGTTATTCTAAAAGCGAGAATGATATTAAAACGATAAAAATAAACATGCCATAAGCAGTAAATGTAACTGACGAAACTTAACAGCGTAATAAGTGAGGAGAGACCGAGATGAAATATACCTATGGGGAAAAGTAAAACATGCGGATGGAAATGAAATACTTCTGACTGGCTGAGAGAGAGAAAATCCACCCTATGGAGCAAGGTGGAAACTGGAATGATGGAGCAATGAGTGCCGTAGTGGAGGGCGGAGGAGTGGGAGCAATATAAATATTTCTGAAAGACTCCTGGAGTGAACACTTTGGATGATGGTGGGAGGAGGAAGGTAGAGGAAAGTCACAAATAAGCGAAGCGAGGGAGGTAGCAGGATATGTGAATAAGATGTTGGAGGTTAGGGAGAGGATAATAAATAGGGTGGGAATAATAAAGGATTGTTCAGCCAACTCAACTCAATGTGAATGAAGTGCGGAGAAGAGCGGATACTGAATGTGAATGAAATAAAATAGGTGGACGCCACAGACATGAATATTTTGTGAAGTGCATTGGCATAGAAAGAGGTGGTACGATAAGAATGTACGAGACGAAGAAATGAAGAATTCGAGTGTTTGTGTGGAGAGACTTGGCAGGCTGCCGAAGCTGTCCATCAC
>NC_061106.1:18134753-18137253 GCF_015104395.2 Macrobrachium nipponense
CGCAATCAGAATGGATTTACTTTGAAAGCCTTACTGCAAAACTGGTCATGCTTTTCTAGGTTTTACGGTGAGAGAGATGCAACATAACGTACAAGATGACGATGTAACTGTCGATATTAAAAGATTTTCCTGTCTCGATTGTGACCAGTTCCTTCAGTGCAACGTGTCTACTGTTCTCTGCAATTCGATGCAACACTTTAAAGGCAAAAGCGTGAAAATCTTAAATTCAGTCAGAATGATTTTTTGAGGAGAGAGTGGCAATCTGGCTCGTTCGCTCTCCCGCGCACGCGCAGATACATAGACCAAACACTCAATCACCTTTGATAATTTTCCCGGTATTCGATTCTGAGAGGAGATTGCGCTGGAACCTATTCATTATCTCTCCACAAAATGGACGATACCGCTAGGCCTACGGTGTAGCATCCGCACTCATGTCAACGGGGGATTATATGCCGAAGGCGCCCTGGTAATTCACAGAAGCCGCTGCCTACCTACGTCATGACCAGACTCCCTGAAGAAGGCTTTTACCGCGTTATTACCGTTGGCGGGTGACATATTATCATGCGTGAATATATCACCGAGATAATGTCCACTAAGCCCTCGTTATTAGCTTCCCGTTGTTGTTATGGATGTCCGTTACAAATCCAATTCCTGCTACATAGAATGCCCCTGTGTTTATTTGGTGGTAATTCTAGGAATTTACGAGAATAAATATCGATCGTAGGGTCGGACGAGTATCCTGATCCAGCCTTCAGCTTTGTTTATGCATAATTGTGATGATCACAGCATTTACTTCCATATCCATATGTAGTAAATATATTTCAATTTAGTTTTTAAACACAAATATATAGAATGGAATGAAATATAGAATTTTGGCCAGAGGCCAAGCGCTGGGACCTACAAGATCATTCGGAGCTCGAGTGAACAAAATATTACATGGTGGCGTAGAAATCAGTTGATTAAGCGTACCTGGAGTTCCTCGTTGGACGAATGGATTTCGCACTCGGCTACCAAAACAGTATAACAGTTAAATTCTCGGCTCGGCCAACGCGGAACCAGAGGAAAGTATTTCTGGTGACAGAAATTCATTTCTTGATATAATGTGGTTCGGATCCCACAATAAGCTGTAGGTCCCGTTGCTAGGTAACCAATTGGTTTCTAGCCACGTAAAAATATCTAATCCTTCGGGCCAGCTCTAGGAGAGCTGTTAACCAGCTCAGTGGTCTGGTAATGCTAAGATATACTTAACTTTTTAAGCTTACCTGGGGGATAATTATGAATCGTGCAAATACAAATCTTATGTAATTATGTATTACAGTTCAAGTGGTTTTGTGAATTGGGTGATTATAATTAGAGTTTATTCCTTTAGGTTGCTACATAGGTGATAGGAAAGAACTAATCTATAAGCGTTGTATAAGGCAGAGAAAGCTGTAATAACTTTAGAATTAGTAGAATTTAATTGATAACAGCAAGTTCATTTTCATTTGGGCTTTTAGAAATATTTCTTCAGAGAGAGAGAGAGAGAGAGAGAGAGAGAGAGAGCTATTAAAAAAACCCTAGTACAAAAAATAGCAAAGTTAAGTATAAATGATGTTTGGTTATCGTAATGAAAATTATGAAAATCCAATCTTTTTGTAATAAGTGTCGCCAAATGTAAAAAAGAAAAAAAAATATCGATAGAGTCCAGTTGATGAAGTACACACACACACACACACACACACACTCGCGCGCATATACGTATGTATGTGACTGGAATCAAAGCAAAAGTATTCCCATACACAAACACACAAACATATGTGTGTGTGTGTGTGTGCGTGTGTGAGGTGGGTGGGTGAGAATGAGCGTATTGTTAAGTGTTTGTTAATTATGTCATGCATAACTTCGTAACAGCTATAATGCAGTAATGTCAATACTCGCACAATATTACATGCGTATTTCTGCATTCATAAACGGGACAAAGAACGCCTCTTGCATATAAAAAAAATAAAAAAGCAGTCCACAATAACAAAAAAAGAAAGAAAAAATAACGACTGTTTTGACGTAGCGCAATGACGTCTGGGTCATTCCCTCCAGCTGCTATTTATAGTGGCTGCTATTTTTATACCTGAGGGTACAACGTCCCTCCATTCCGTCCCCCCCCCCCCCCCCACCCCCCCCCCCCCACGTCAAGAAGGCTATTTTTGATCACGTAACCTTCATTAAAATAGTAGGTATGACATGGCACCCGGGGCAGGCTGGGTCGAACCGATTCCGTAAATATTCCTAATCGTGGTAATATGATAAACTGTAAATCAGTAAAGGATATTAATGGTTCTCTCTTCTCTCTCTCTCTCTCTCTCTCTCTCTCTCTCAATCTGTGGCCCCGGTAGTTGTGACGCCAAATAATCTCTCTCTCTCTCTCTCTCTCTCTCTCTCTCTCTCTCTTTCGGCATCTGTGGCCTGGCAATTGTGACCCCAAATAAGTTTTTTTTTCTCTCTCTCTCTCTCTCTCTCTCTCTCT
>NC_061106.1:18142253-18159888 GCF_015104395.2 Macrobrachium nipponense
AAAATGGTGCTTTGGTAATTTCGAAGTCTGACCGTAGTGGTATACTACTGAGGACGAGGAGTGGAGTTAGGGCTGGAAGGGGTCACTGTCACGCAACATCTAAATTTAGACACACTTTCGTCTTCCTTTTCTTCTTCGTCTTCTTCTTTTTCTTCTTCTTCTTCTTCTTCTTCTTCTTCTTCTTCTTCGTTAGGGGCGAGAAAGGACAATTTGACAGAAATGGAAGCGATTCTTCAGGAGGCTCCTTGCGAATTTTATTTTTTATTTTTTTTTACGATCTCCGTCCGTGTTTTGGAGTCATACGCTGCGAAATTTATGGCAATTAGTGCCACGGAACTATGAGTTGGATGCCAAGTAATAGCCTGCATTTAGTGCCATTAAATTTCTGCGCGTTTCGAGACCAATTATAATCTGCGTTTGCTGTTACTTATTCCTCAATATTCTAGGCGGCAAAATTCTCCACAATCCCTAAGGATGAATTCTCTTGCTTTGGTGTCAATTAGGAGTGACATTCCACTGTCAAAATTCTCCACAATCCCTAAGGTTGAATTCTCTTGCTTTGGTGTCAATTAGGAGTGACATTCCACTGTCGTAACTAAATTATACAGTTTAACTAATGTCAAATTCTACGTATCTGGGATAGTTCTTTCTTAGTGTTATTTTTTCTATCAATATTCAATTTTCAACACGCTCGAACTCTGTCTTCAGACTGTGTCTTTACCATACAGAGTGCGCAAACTCTGACCGAAACTTCGTCCAAACGGCAGAGCTACAGAACAGGTGGGTTACGGGCTTTAGGTAATCACTAATCAGTCGGCAGCAAGTCGAGGCAACGAGTGATTGTGGTAGTGTAGTACGGTACGATAACAATGGTCGGAGTCTTCCGTAAAAAGAAGAAAGCGCTCTACACCATAATAATTGGTGAATGTATAAAGAAGAAACTGAGAAACCTTCATAGAAAAAAGTGGATTGCAGAGCGGTTGAAACGACGTGACATATTAAGAGTTATGAAATCAGTTTTTTTACCAATACTAATTCACAATAAACCCAAAAAAACGATTAGTGTTTAATTTTATAATACCTTTCATTTACAGTTCGTTACAGCAATTAAACAAAACAAGTAACCAATAATGAAAACGGTAAATATTCTTTTCCCTTAATAAAGTCAATTTCTACTCTTTTCAGTCTCGCGACGGTAAAGCCAGCTATTGATTAGATTTGAATATAAAATTTAGACTTACGGTAAGCAATTCTGGACCACAGTGGAACGCTGCAAAAACACTTTGGTAATGCTTACTCTACAGCCGCTACCCCCGACCGGCACAGCTAACTCTTTGTTATTCCACTAAATTATTAAAAACTCATTAAACAATATTGCTGGTGGGTGCTAACCTAGTTACAAGGGAGAGATTAATGGGTTAATGAATTTGACCCTTTTTGAGCATGTGGAATACCTCGAAGGGGCCCTGACCTATATGGTTTAAGTTAGGAATATGTTGAATATTAAAAACAACTGATATCTGATCTAGTAACTACTCATCAATTATTGTGCACTGTCCTTTTACTATCATTCATAGATAGAAGAAATATATTCAGTATAAAACTATTTCATGTATTGTCACTAAATAAGTACTCTGCAAAGACTAAACGTGACAATTAAAAAAAATGTTCGAAGCGACAGAGAGAGAGAGAGAGAGAGAGAGAGAGAGAGAGAGAGAGAGAGAGAGAGAGAGAGAGAGAGAACTCGGAGTCGGAATGGTCTTCACCTAAAACCTCCTCGCCAGGGTACCTGCAGGAATGATCAGAAGATTGGTTATCGCTGCTTGGCATATTCGACACAAGACGGTCCTGTAGTGTCGCCATCATTTAAAAGAAACAGATAATTAAAACACCACAACTTTTGGCGTATATATATATACCATCTGTTCCACTTTCCGACTTCTTTAACATTTTCATTTGCCTCATTCCCTTACGGTACTGGTTTCTGAGATTATCTAATTTTTTTCACATCACTTATCAAGACTTTGAAGCTTTTACTGGCAATCTTATCGGTTATCTCTTTGAGGGCTGTATCAGGTTGGTTTCTAGTCCTACATGAAACACTTCTTACTTTCCACGAACATTCGTGTTCGTGCAATAATTCAGTTAATCCAATAATTTTATCCAGAGACCAATACGTGTTTGAGTAGCCATGATGCACAGTAATAAATCGAGGAAAATATAAAAAAAAGTTCTTAACTCAGTCAGGATAGAAACAGACTTAAAACTGTTTTTGTGTCTGACAACGTCGTCGTTTCATATTCAAACAAGGGCATTGTTTGCGCCCTCTTTAAGAGCAAACACGGACATTTCGTGGTTTTGTCCGCTTAAATTGCCCATCTACAGACAATGTCTTTATGTCTGCAGACAGAGTTCGACCGTGTGGACACGGCATTATGTATAGAATTCAAGCATTCACGGCTTTAGCAATATATACCATCGCAATACTGAACTTTAATAAAAAAAAAAAAAAATCCTCAACAAAATTGGTAAAATCAGCTAAGGCAAAATGCTAAGTTTCATGAAATTGTATTTAGAGGGAATAAAATGGCAGCTGAATACTTGACATGTATTTAAGCCTCAGTATGGAGATGTTAATCATTCGTTTTTATTTTAGCTTTTATTTAAACGTGGATCTTTCTTTTACGGGGGATTTCTTCTAGGTGCAATATGAGAGGGAGCAGATTGACAATATCCAACAGAAGGGTAGGCTATAATTTATGCCTGCAACTGCAAAAATAGGAATGCGTTTGTATTCCTCTCTCTCTCTTTCTTTCTCTCTCTCATATATATATATATATATATATATATATATATATATATATATATTTATATATATATATATATATATATATATATAAGATATATTTATGAATACTTGATCATGAAGTATATAAAACGTGATGCTATGTATACTAAAGCTTTTAATTTTTTCCTCCGTGGCAAAACTTTATATATATATATATATATATATATATATATATATATATATATATATATATATATATATATATATATATATATATATATATATATACTAAATATATATATATAATATATAATATAGTATATATATATATATATACATATATTATGACTGATGTTTGTGTGCGTATTTATGCATATATATATATATATATATAATATATATATATATATATATATATATGTGTGTGGTGTGTGTGTGTGTGTGTGTGTATGAAAATTCATATCTAACTGACCTATTTTACGAAGTGAATATGTACGTCACCACTGAACGGCGGTCTGTACGATAACCACGATACTTATATCTGAAAATATCACACACGCATCGAGACTAACCATAATTCTGACCTGTCGGATCCCATCTGCCTTCTTCCCGAGATAACACACAAAGAAAAAAAAAAGGGGGGGGATCAAAACCACTTACTTCTTCTTGGGTTTCCTTCGATTTTGCGTAACAAGGAGATTGCTCGTAACCACAAGATCACGCCACTTAAGGTAGGATATCCTGGAACAGTGACATACGTTGACCTAGATTCGGAGGTGTAGGGACCTATACTCGGTTTTTTTCCATATGTCCATCCGCCTGTGGTGTTTGCGTATGGTAACACTACGTCCCGGGCTTTATATAGTTACATTCAGCTTACATTCAACAATAATAACAATATCCTATTTCGAATATTAACGGTGTAATTCGGATACAGTAAATTATTAAAACACTTTTCAGTTGCAAATGTACACCCAGATATCCTTTTATTTACCTAAAACTTACACATACCGTAACTATTTAAAGCCCGGGACGCAGTGTTACCATACAAAAACACCACAGGCGGATGGACAGATGGAAAAAAACAGAGTATAGACTAGTGGAAACACGTTCCAAATACGTCTCTAGTCGGATGAATGTTTACATTCAGAGTGCGCGGGTTTTCTTGTCGAGGTTATCATTGCGTGCAAATTCAAAAGGTAAAATTGTTACGATTCTTAGCGATGGTTAAATTCGCTACTATTCTTGATGACCGGACTTGCGCCGGTCATGTGCAAAAACGCTAAAGGAGAGAGAGAGAGAGAGAGAGAGAGAGAGAGAGAGAGAGAGAGAGAGAGAGTACCATGAGGATAAGTTCGTAATGTAGCCAATACATTAGAAAAATAGCTTTTGGAATTCTTCGTACATGTAAAAAGGAGGGAGAGAGAGAGAGAGAGAGAGAGTATCCATGAGGATATAGTTCGTAATGTAGCCAATACATTAGAAAAGTTTTTTTTTTTTTTAATAATTCGTGCATTAACTCAGAATTCCAGCGTCGAGCCACGTCGCCGTTAAGCGCATGCGCGAGAGTGTTTACGGAGATTCCCAAATTTTTTTAGGTGAATATGGGGAGGTAAAAGAAGGGGTAGGGGTAGGGGGAGTTTAAGGGGATTGTAGAGGGGAATGGAGGGAGAAAGACTGAGCGTGAAGGACGCCACCCTCTAGCGGAAGTCCCGCCACGCCCCTCCTTCAACAGCGGCGAAGAAGGGAGCCAAGGCTGCCTTGAACGCAGCCAGCAGCATCCCATTTAACGGGATTAACTCGGTTCTGACTTCCCTTTCTCGCCTCTTCGGGAGGGTGGGGTTGGGAGGGGAAGGGGAGGACTGACGGAGGGACCCCGTGATTACTTTGTTTCGTTAATGAAGAGCCTCTTCTCCTCCTCCTCATCCTTCTTATTCCTCTTCTTGTTCTTCTCCGTCCTATTCTTCTTGTTCTTCTTCCTATTGTTGTTGTTGTTGTTGTTCTTCTTCTTCTTTATTGTTTCTCGCTATTTCTTCATTAACTGGCAGATTTTGCTGCCGTGACTGAATCTCTATGATGATGATGATGATGATGATGACTGCCCTCCATCTTTATATTCCTTAGCATTCCTTCATTCGCTGGCGAGAATTTCCAATTGTTGATAATCAGAGATGGGAGGCGGCATAACTTATATCTCTTGCGGTGGCGGGGTTGCTAAGGCTTCACTGCCAGTCCTGGAATTGAGAGGTCGATGGTTCGCCCCTGTCGGGCCGGCAATTCTATTTATCGCTTAATAAATTCCCCTCAGTTAAATCATATATGAAAATATATTAATTCCGGGGTCGAGCGAATTAGATATTGAACAGGACATTTGTAGCTCGATATATCAGTGAGAGTATGGATAATGATCCGCAGTACTATTATAGTGAAGCAGTTGTAGTTGTGAAAATACTCTTTTTGTAGAATTTGTAGAATGTCGTAACTTTCCCTGCAATGGGGCAAAAGTGTATTGTCTTCATCAAGGTCGTTCGGTGAGTCGCCATTGTCTTTAGGGTGAAAATAAGCAAGATTCTTTATAATTATTCGGTGACCTTCGTTCAGGGATGGGTTTTACGAATGACAGACGGAGGAGAACATTCACAATGAGAGGGAATAAGAAAGGGGGAAAATGGAAGAATGAAAATTAAGAGAAAGCGTTGGTTTTATAGACAGGAGGGAGGTGAGGAGAATTCTTTTCTTTCTGTGTTTCACTTTACCTCCTCCTGTGGTCTTGTTCTATATGAATACGGTTTATCTTCTGAATAATAATAATAATAATAATAATAATAATAATAATAAAGAGAAAATTGATGGACTCCTTACGAGACAGGATGCAACCCGGAACCACACTATCAACACCACCCAGTCGAATAGGATGACAAAATTAATAATAATAATAATAATAATAATAATAATAATAATAATAATAATAATAATAATAATTGACGGGTAGATCTAAACAGGCACACAGATTTCTATTCCAAGGATAAGTGATCAAATGAGTAGAAAAGAGCCAAAGCCATATCTCTAGCAAGCTAGCAATCTCACGGTATGGCAGGACAGAAGTTAATCTGGTAAGGAAAATCTAAAAATTTGGATGACTGAGCTGATAACCAAAAATATCTCCTTTATATAAAGAAAATATGTTGGGAAGGTTAGTAATGACAGAAACTTTTAATCCATTGTCAAGGTAAGTTAATCATTATCATTCGGCCACGCCAAGGACGAAAGCAGAGACGAAATCACACAAGTATGATGCATGAATAAACAGCAGCAATACATCGTCATTAGTCAGAATAAAAGTTATTCTGAATTTTCCACAACACTACCACCAGCACAGCAACGAGTAAAACAACGCAGTATTAACAACAGCAATAATAATAATAATAATAATAATAATAATAATAATAATAATAATAATAATAATAACAATAATAATAATAATAATACCCTTATCAAGGTAACTGAATCATAGTTAAATGCCTAAATCCAAGATAAGATTTAATGATTATTTTCTCATTTAAGGTGAAATCTACGTATAATAAGTCTTCATTTTCGTCTGACGTTTAGAATGTCTGATGATACAAAAGGAAAGGTGGTGTTCTGAGAAAAATCTTTCCTCCTTTGTCCAACCCGAGTATGCTACTTTTTACTACCTTCTGAGATGCTAATCTAAACACGGGGAAGAGAGGCAAGCAAGCGCACGCACTTATCCACACACACTCACACACTCACACATACACACTCTCTCTATAGAGATGTATCTCTATAAACCTGGCATAGGCAGTATATATCATATATATATATATATATATATATATATATATATATATATATATATATATATATATAAAACATGAACAGATTTTGCAAAAAAATATGCAGAAGGAAGCGTCGCAGAGCGAAAAAATATCTAGATCAAGGAAATCCTCGAGAACCCATTACGCCCAAAACAAACAAAGAGAAGGGCTACTTTTTCAACCAACGACCTGCTTCTACGAACTCGAATCTACTTAACGGACGAAAATAGAAAGAGGAAAATGGGTCCTATGGAACTCACAGATTCAAAGAAAAAAAAAACACACACACACAAACGCGCGCGCGCGCGCACAAAGATTATGGAGAAAGAAAGGCTGAACACTTACATTCAACGACTCTCAGAGAATTGTTCATAAAAAACAAAATCTCGACCGGGACCTCTTTTGTATCTGCAGTGAGGGTATTTACACGGCCTCACAAATACACCCCCCCCCCCCCCCCCGCCACCAACTCCCACCCCAACCACCCCTACCTCCGGTTTTGTTTTTCCAACCTATTGAAATGCAATTGTTTTCCCCGTAATTATGCGTAGGATATAGGGGGTAAGTAGGCGGGCCTTTACCATAGACGCCGTTTTAGGCTGGGGAAAAAAAATGAGGGTGAATTCGTGGACAGATGCTTCCGAGTTCTAATTTCGCTTCGATTTGGTTTCTACAACAAAGAAGCGAATCTTAATTCTCTTTCTGAGTGTTTAATCAACAGGAAACCAATTCGGGAGTGCTTCGGTATTTCATTCCATATATTCCCGCAATAAAGCAATACCTCGATGTGGGATCTCTGTATTCCTCATTAAAAATACTTTTAAATCAGACCTGGCGAGTTATAAATAGCATCTGAGTATAAAACGCTTTCAGTATAATAGCAATTTTAGTAAAATGCACTTTTACCTTAATAGCATTTAGTATGATATTCTTTTATTATCATACACATTTTTTACCATATCCAAATCACTACATTTAACGCGGTGTACCAATAACTGAACGTACCACACATAAGATATGAAACAGTTATCGCATGTAAACAGAATAAAATTTTGAAAATATAGGCCAAATAGAACATCTTATAATAACATTATACATATTCCACTTACAATGCAAAAAGTACAATTTGTAATGCTACAAAATACGATTTCTAAATGATTATTCATAATAACCTCTCTTTTTTGACAAAATGCATTTTTACGTTCTGTCAGCAATAGCACAAAAACGAGTGTATGAACTTAACGCCAAATTTCCAAGCTAGATCAATATGGTTCCATTAGCCTTTCAAGAGCTATTTTTCACAAAAATTAAGCCAGTCCCAGTTGTTTGTGAAACTCCCATGTTCCATATTAGGCCTACTATTCCTTTTTGTATTTAATCACACTTACCGACCTTTTATGTGATAAGGTGTGACAGTGTGGCAAGATTACATGCTGGCATAAGCCAGCTTAATGTAAACCAACCAATCATCACTAAGACTTAGACCAAGGTTATAACGCTATCCAGACTTAGAAGGAGGGAATAGTGCCTGTCCCAAGGAGGGAATCCTTCACAGGACGACTATCCAGACTTAGTAGACGTAGGGAACAGTGCCTATCCCAAGGAGGGAATCCTTCGTAGGATGACTATCCAGACTTAGTAGACGTAGGGAACAGTGCCTATCCCAAGGAGGGAATCCTTCGTAGGATGACTATCCAGACTTAGTAGACGTAGGGAACAGTGCCTATCCCAAGGAGGGAATGCTTCGTAGGATGACTATCCAGACTTAGTAGACGTAGGGAACAGGGCCTATCCCACGGAGGGAATCCTTCACAAGACGACGAGTCTCCAATTGCCATGTCATCCAATGACAGGATCCTTCAGTCACCGCATGAGTGAAATCTGTACACCACGTGAACTTCAAAACTTTATCTCACTGTGACTTCGCACATTCTCCTAACTTTGCCTTAAACCAAGGTCCAAACAGAAGGGCCTTGAACGGCATTCTTGAGTGTCCTCATCGAAAGAATGTGTGTGTAACCTTACTGGGTAACCTTGCTGAAAGTTTAGCCACCACCAGTTCCCCTACTCGTTGACCCTCGCCGTAAAAGCCAATGACGAAATGCCCGCTGTAGGGAGCGTAAACACATACATTAACTCGTAAACGTATTAATTTGCTATCCCAAAGACCGGTCAATTATGCAACTTGGAGTCAATACTCCAAGTTGCATAATTGACCGGTCTTTGGGATAGCAAATTTCTATCACGTTTTGGGAAAAACACTACATTAATATTTTCACGTTGTAGCTTTGCACATATCAGACACAGCGATGGTGATTTCATTCAGAGGTTAATTGAGTTCGATGGATTTTCTGGGAATATGTATACACTGTTTTCATTGTCAATGGTGATGCATATGAACAAAGGTCTAGAATTGCAATGGGAACAACCTTTACCTGTTTTGACTAATATCTGCGTGGAGTTCGTGGAGGAGACCATTCTCCTCGTTTTAAAACCAGTATTTTGGGGCCGCTGTGTGGACGATATCTTCAGTCTTTGCAGACAGAGTGACAATGCATTCAATGGACTAGCAAAATTTGTTAACAGCCAGATGTAACAAATCAAGTTCACGCATGAAAAGGAATCAGAGAGCAAATTAACTTTTTTTGACGTCCTAGTGTTTCACAATCCAAACACAAAGAAGTTTGAATTATCTGTTCATAGAAAGCCGACTAACGCATATCTTCTTTTTATTCCATCGTAGCATTCAGATAAAGTAAAATATCATTGTTAACATGGCTGTTAGGTGTCCCACAGTATTTAGATGGTGAGATTTCCAATATGAGAAATGCTTTTAGTAAGTTGAGTTACCTTTCCCATATGCGAAATGCTTTTGTAAGTTGAGTTACCTTTTCCATTTTATTGAAGATGCTTTGTCTAATGTTTTACAACCCTTCTTCACACAAGCAGATTGATCACAGCAAGAGATACATAGCGCTTCTATATCATGAGGAGTTAAAATCAACAATTAAGTTAATCAATAGCTCAAGTAATGTTAGGTAGCCTTCCCATCTGAGAATTCAGTCAAAACAAAATTCACTAGAATAATAGCCACAGAGCTGATAGTGATAGTAACAATAAAGCTGTAGGAGTATTATTCTATAAAATGCAAGCTCATGCAGAGGGGGGAGCATAAAATTACAAGAATATAAAAAAAAAGCGGTTAGGGACTTGCTCACAACATAATTAGGAAAATAATCACGTCATAGATTGGAAGGGAGCTAAAACTATATATAGAAGTGGTCAAGTAGGCCAGAGAAGAGTAGTGGAGGGGAATTTGATAAATATTTGCAAAACATTAGATGTCAATAAAGCCTTTACGTAGGAGGACAGACATACTGACAGGTTAGTCTGCCATTTCCATAAATTAAAATTTAAAGCAGTTTCTCGAGGCTCCTATTACTGTCTAACTCATTTCCCGAATTCAGGTAAAAGAAAAAAAATAAGTCACAGGTGAAAAGTCACAAAAAAAATCTTATGACAAAAACAAGAAAAAAATCATAATCTTTCCTAGATAGTGACCCCCCAAGGGTGTTTTTAACAGGGTATGTCTCCACCTTTGGGGCATGTTTAGTACAAGCCTGTTGGGGATTAACGTAAAACACAAACCAAGGACTGTAATTTAACCTTTTTCTGTATTTCTCAAAATACAGTAACTCATATACACTATTGTGGCTTTTTACTTATTATTACTTATCAATAAGTGAATGGTTTCGCATTATCATTATCAACATAACCATTACAATATACTTATAGTCGCACGAGTCTTGAAATGGAGAAAACAATTTCACAGTTATGCATGAGTACATATATTTTTTCAAATAAATCTCATCAGAGAGCTTTCGGGAATCTATTCGATTCCTCTTGAAAATGGGAATCGAACGGATTCCTGAAAGCTCTGTTGAAATTTATTTTTTTGAAAAATATATATGTACTCAGACATACCTGTGAATCTGTTTCTCCGACATAATCATCGTTATCATTCCTGCCAGCATTGTTGCCATTTTTAGAATGAATATTGTTTTCACTTTTCTTCTTTTTTTTCTTTCAGTTTTTATTCAGTAAATTATTTACAAAACATTACAACAAATCCAGAACTACATACATTTTCATGCAAAATACATTGTTTTTAATGTTACAAAAATTCTTTGTGAAATACTTTAACAATTTCTCTTTCAAAATGGCCTTGATATATCTCTGTTTTTTTGTTTTTTTATAATAGAAGCTTTTATTCTATTTATAATCAAACGTTCAGGCACATTCTTGTCTTCTAGTAAATTGAACTGGCCCTTGCATCTAGTAACATAACATATTACGAAGGAATGGGTTCCCTAGAATTAGTTAACCTCACCTAATGGAAATGAGTGTTTGCTGGCAACAGCAGAACGTCGATTGTAAACAATGACCGGAGTTCATAATGGTCATTACATCACTTGGAAAGATAAATGAACACGGGTAATTATCCTAATTGGTGTCATACATGTCACGTTTATATGAAGATATTCGTTTTTAATGACACTTTGTCTACAGAGTAACAATAACGATTCAAAGAGCTTCTGGAAGATGGATGAATAAGAGGAATGACTAAAGAGAGGAATCATTTGGATTTGCAGTTATACCATCTGTTTGAGCAGCAACGTTTGGTTTGAAGGTACCCAACCTTAGAGAGAAAAGCTTTATGTATTTTGTATCTATACACACACGTGCGCATATATATATATATATATATATATATATATATATATATATATATATATCTATAATATATATAGATATATATATATATATATATATATATATATATCTATATATATATATATATATCTATATATATATATATATAGTATATATATATATATATATATATTATATATATATAGATATATATATATTATATATATATATATATATATATATATATATATATATATATATATATATATATATATATATATATATCACAGATATATACTGCCACTGACGAATGGTAAGAGTCTTACACTATATACCCTAATTACAGTTCTCATTTCTAAGTAAAATTATTGTTTAAAAGAGATGTAAAAAAAATGTGAAAGAGGCTGCTTAAACGACCCATATACCAAGTTTGCACCAATTTAGATTCTAACCCGTTAAGAAAAATTACCAAAGTATTTTCTTGATTATTCATCCACACATGTATTCCTATGGTAATGTTAGTGTGTGCATGTGCATGAGGACCTTGAGATAAAGAAACCAGCAGAAAATTATTAGAGGAATCTCTTTATGTATATGATCATTTTTATAATAATACTTTTCTTTCGGTCTCTTCACAAGCAACATATCACAACTCCCGATTAGATATTTAAAAAAATCACAACTTCTCTTTGATATCAACACATAAATAGTTTTCCTGCTTCCGAGGTGAAACATTTCACGAAACGACATTTTTTGTCCATCATCGCCAAACTCTCGTTTCGATGGTTGGATAGACCAGGCCATGAGAACATAACTCACATTTTTTCCTCAGTTTAAAAAAACAGAAATTCATTTCCGTCTCTCTTTTTTTTATACTTCATGATTTCATCAACGTTTGGTACACTGTAGCGTTCAAATTAACTTCGAACGTTCGCTTAATTAGAACGAAAATTTTCTGCAGGTCAAAGCTTTACCTGGAACTCATAATTGTGCTTTACTACTAATTTTGAGGTTCCGTCGAAATAAAAAAAAAAGTGAAAGGCGCGTCGAAGTTTCTTCGGCGCAACCGAGTTTTCTATACATAGTACAATGCTGTATAAAACCATCAACTATTACCGGAAGCTCTCCAGTTGCTCACCAGATGCGATAGAATGACCGAGCGTCCCATGGCTCAGGAAAGCGCTGCAAGATGCACGATCCATGGCTAAATTTAACCTTAAATAAAACAAAAACTAATGCGGTTAGAGGGTTGCAATTTGGTATGCTTCATGATTTTAGGGTGGATGATCAAAATACCAAGTTTCTACCCTCTAACCTCAGTAGATTTTAGATCCGAGGGCTGACGGACGGGCATACAAAGCCGGCACAATAGTTCTCTTTTACAGAAAACTAAAAAATGTGAGGTTTTGCTAAAATTTCAACTTGTGAAAATTCGAATTTTGAGATTTGATTTAAAAACGTGAAAGTTCTCGATTCATTACGATTTCGAATTGTTTTGATGCGTTTCTAAAATTCTGATTCTGCCTCTATCTTTCATTGTCCTCTTCGAATGGCTAAACTGAACATTCGGTGAGCAAATTAAGTCTTTCATGATAAGACAACAAATTTAGTTGATGAAATCTCAGTAAATCACATTTACCTCTAATTTGGTAGCCCAATATACAACTATCAACAGTGAATTCAGATATAAATATATTATTACGTTAATGAGGCATTATTTTTAAAATTCTTTTACTATTATTATTATTAAAACCAACTCTTCTTAAATGTGATTGCTAGAGAAGGCATTTCCCTTCTGAATCTAAGCAATATCGTACTGGGATGAAACTGCTGGCTCCACACCCCTAACCCGTGAGGTCATGGAGATGTATGTTATCGATACCCAATGCATAAAAGTCAATTTTTAAAGGTTTACATCATTCAACATCACTTGCCATCATCAATCGAATGTCAAACATAATTAGTAACGCCTTCCGGCTGCTGATATCACTGTCATAATTATTAATGCAATCAATAGCATTATTTATCGGTATTATGAGTAAAGTATATAAAAAGAAGATAATCTTTCGCAATTATCATTAATATCAAAGTTATTGTTGTTTCTGCTACTTATTATATAAGACCCGTTGACCTTCATTTTCCGTAAGTATTTGTTTGTTTGAGAGAGAGAGATAGAGAGAGAGAGAGAGAGAGAAAGAGAGAAAGAGAGAGGAGACAGACAGACAGACAGACAGAGAATTCATAAATAAAAGTGGGTCGCACTATAACATATTCGTTAATTATTAATTAAGTATTTAAGCGTTTGTGCATGAGAGAGAGAGAGAGAGAGAGAGAGAGACTGAAAATTCATAAATAATGGGTTGCACTATAACATATTCGTTAATTATTAATTTGACTATATAAGCATTTGTGCATGAGAGAGAGAGAGAGAGAGAGAGAGAGAGAAACAGGAATCCATTTGTTGTAGTTCACTTGGGATACCCAGTGGACTCTGGGTATCTCCTCTTCTTGCCGAGCTGCTTTGTACCCCCAGCTGTGCACCCTTCAGCACCTGTCTTAACACTATTCACCCCCGTTCAGCTGCCCCTGTTGCTATGCTCTCCTTCCCTCTTCGTAGTCTTTCATTTAATGAGTTAATGAAGTTTTTACAAATCTATTTGTAACGTCATTCTGCATTACTGAAGCGGTCAATTATATCCTTTAACAGTAGCTAGTTTTTACAACGGAAACCATGTTTTCTTGGAAATAGCTAGGAGGTTAACAACATATTTATATTTTCTTGGGTTTACATTATTAAAACAGCCACTTATTATTTTCTAAATATAAACCAGACAAGAAATAATGGATGGAAACTAGAACTGGAGAGATACAACGCATCCCATTGTGGGAACTTCTTTACAATCAAGATATGCAACACATGACATAACTGCCACCAGAAGTTGTAAACATCAGTGTGGAAGAGTTTAATAGAGACCTAGACAAAATCATTAGGACACTGTGAATGAACAGTAAAACCTGCTCCAAGGGATAAGTGAGCACACGATGTCTCGGATGGACTAATAAGTCTTTGAGACATCCTAAGCCTTGTAACTCCTTGTAACTTTTCATAATTAAACCATGTTTCCTCGAAAAATATTTGGACATTAAGAAAATATTCATATTTTCTTCATTTTACTATACTATTCCATCGCTCCCAACCCCCAACCCCCCAACCCCCCTCTCTCTTTATATATATATATACATATATATATATATATATATATATATATATAATATATATATATATATATATATATTATATATATATATATATATATATATATTTGTGTGTGTGTGTGTGTGTGTTCGTGTTCATATTCAGTAAAGTCTGAAAGACTTCATAAAAAATGTATCGTCATTCACCAATGCACTGATATTTCAATCATTTCTGTCATGAAAATGGAGCTATTCGCTATGAAAAGGAAGGGATGAAACGAAAAAGTTCAGATTATTGATAACTGAAGCAAAGAGAAGCATTACTTAAAACCTCGAACATTACGTGATATCATTTACTTCACATTCATTTCCAACTATATGAAGAAGAAAATGTAATAGTTATGAGTCAAGATGATACAGTTTTCGAATTCACTACAAAGGTTCTTATTTTTTTTTAGGAGGTTTCATATTTTTGACAAAACTGACGACCTGTGTTGTGCACAGATGCATTTGTGCATAGATGGTTCAATCTATGTATGCTTGCGTGTACCAGATAACGTACATCATGGCCTGTAATGCATAACAAAACAATTACGTGCACAACATAACAACAATTCAGACGAATAATTTATTATTATTATTATTATTATTATTATTATTATTATTTATTATTATTATTATTATTATTTATTATTATCCATAGATTAAACCTATGCAGGCGCAACAAGCCCACAGGAGCTACTGATTTGAAATTCAAGCTTCCGACGAATACGGCGTTTATTAGGAAGACGTAAGAGGGAATAAAGGACAATAAAGAAAGAAGAGACGTCATTTATCAAAAAAGAAAACAAATAATAAATTGATTTTAATTTAGCCCTTTAGCTCTTGCATTATAGTTGTAGCGGCAGTGCCATCATTATTCTTTTTATAGTTGGGCCTACTTTTTTTTTTGTCGTAGGTTGGTCTGTTCTGCCTCTTTAAGATAAGATTAATTCGTAATGCCACTCTTTATAAAATACTATATCTATCTATCTTTTAATCTATCTATCTATCAATCTACGTATATGTATGTATGAATGCATGTATGTATAGCGATATGTGAATAGCTATGCATTATGCAAAAAATCTTAAATATATCTAAAATGTTGAAAATAAAAATAGTTTTTCATCGTAAAGTAGTATGATATTCCTCGCCCCTTTTGGCCATTCGATAAAAGAATTTTAAATATTCGCAACATGTCACTAACTCTTTAATGCAGATTTTCTTTTACAAGTTGATATTACCTATAGACAGATTTTCCAAAAGCCAAAAAAGATGTATTCCCACCAATAACAAGAATCTAAATGGTCCGAGGGGTTTTCGGTCATTCGTGTGATATCAAGAACTGCGTCGTATTGACTTATTTGATATCAATCACCAAAGCAATGGACTCTACATACAAGCGAAGCTGCATCTGAATAGCAACTAAAATATTTCCGAAATCTTGATCAATCGTTCTTACAGTGTTTCAGAGATCTCTGGGAATTTGAGAGCGGTTGGCGAAGGATTTCATAAAGCCCTTTGTCGAAGCCTTTCGTAGTGGTCGACATTGCTCCGGCGAATCCAGGCAAAAACGTCACGGGGGACAAAAAAGTCACAGAAAAAAAAGGCACAGAAAAAAAAGTTACAATGATCTTTCTTAGATCGTGACCCCCAAGGATTTAACCCGGTGCGTATCCACCTTTGCGGCATGTTTAGTACAAGCCCGTTGGGGATTTCCGTATAAACACAAACAAAAGACTGTAAATATCATAAAGTTAATGACCCCCAAGAAATAATGTGAGTTTTTCCCCAGTGTCTGTATTATCGGCCACCATAAATTAATGTGACTTTTTTCCTGTTACTTTTTTCCTAGCCAAAATTGTGACTTTTTTTTTTTCCTGTGACTTTATTACCGGCCAGCCGCCTCGGCTCAGTCCTAATGTCTGGTTGTGTTGATGTTATCACTGGTGTTAAAGAAGGTCTATACATTTTAATAAAGCTGTCGAAAGGACACTATGACATATGACTCGGATGGATGAAATAGGGGAATAAGGTAACTTACAAAGAAAAAAAATCGTTATTCCTCCCTTTTAATAAAAACGATATGAAGGTAAAATCATTTTTGAGAAATCGTAATGATAATAACACAGATAACAGCTATAACTGTTTAGAGTTTGTACGATGTAAGTATGAGAAAAAGGAATGCAAAGTAACTGCCACTACCAGCAGATGTCAGCTAGTTAGTTACCTGTGAGCGAGGAAAATAGTTTTACGGAGACTGGTAAAAGACTGGAAACGCATGTAAAAGTATTAAGTCTAAAGTGAATGATGGTAAGAAGAAATTATGAAAGTCCCTGGAAGTCTGAAATATGAGGTAAGGAATAGAAATGGTGGCTGCCATACAGGTATTTAAAGAACAATTAGTATCGCTATAAAATGGCAGAAAGGCATCATGCAATAATTGTAGGAAATAAGATAGAAGGAGCTTTGGGAAAGGTATCTTATGGCAGAAAAATGTCTGGGAGGTTTAGGAAAGAATGATGTGATAACTTTTCCTTTG
The DNA here is from genome assembly GCF_015104395.2 of Macrobrachium nipponense. Lineage (NCBI taxonomy): Eukaryota > Metazoa > Arthropoda > Malacostraca > Decapoda > Palaemonidae > Macrobrachium > Macrobrachium nipponense. The sequence goes on from NC_061106.1 coordinate 18,159,371, forward strand.
TGCAGTGGAAAGAATTCGATGAGAAGTATTAGAGATACGGGAGTGGTAAAAGGTTACCATGGTTGAGAAGAAGGATAAGAGCGCTGTAGTTCACTCCTACAGAAAGTATGACAGATAAGAAGCTTATAGAAAGAGAAAGATAGCGCAAGAGTCCTAGAGAAAGTAGAAGATAAAACAGGATTCTTATAAAAAGTAAAGAATAGAACAGGCGTCCTACACAAATTAAAGATTAAAAAGTCTTATAGTAGTAACAGATGGACCAGGATTCCTACAGAAAGTAAGTAATGGAACGGGAGCCCTATAGAAAGTAAAAGATGAAGCAGGAGTCCTATATAAAGGAAAAGATAGAACAGGAGCCCCACAGAAAGTAAACGATAGAACAGAAGCCCTATTAAAAGATAATGGATAGAACAGGAGTGAGGCATAAATGTGCTAAGATACTCACATACCAGAAATGTTGGAACAGAAACGCCTCAAACCTTCTGAAATGAGGAGAAATTGGTCAAGACCGAAATGAG
>NC_061106.1:18160388-18177888 GCF_015104395.2 Macrobrachium nipponense
GCTGCCTTGTAGGTGGACTTTTCAGTCAAAGGCGAGGCTCACCACCAATAACTGTGGGAAACTGCTGCCTTGCAGGTGGACTTTTTAGTCAAAGGCGAGGCTCACCGCCAATAACTGTGGAAAACTGCTGCCTTGCTGTGGACTTTTTGGGGAGTCAAAGGCGAGGCCCACCGCCAATACCTGTGGAAACTGCTGCCTTGCAGGTGGACTTTTCAGTCAAAGGCGAGGCCCACCGCCAATAACTGTGGAAACTGCTGCCTTGCAGGTGGACTTTTCAGTCAAAGGCGAGGCTCACCGCCAATAATTGTGGAAAACTGCTGCCTTGCTGGTCGACTTTTTAGTCAAAGGCGAGGCCCACCGCCAATAACTGTGACAAAAAAACTGTTGCCTTGCAGGTGGACTTTCAGTCAAAGGCGAGGCCCACCGCCAATAATTGTGGAAACTGCTGCCTTGCAGGTGGACTTTTTAGTCAAAGGCTGGGCCCCACACGTCGATACTGTGGACTGTGGAAACTGCTGCTTGCAGGTGGTTTTTTTTTTATCAAACTTTTTAGGTCAAAGCCTCGAGGCACCGTCAATAACTGTGGAAAGCTGCTGCCTTGCAGGTGGACTTTTTAGTCAAAGGCGAGGTCCACCGCCATAAAACGTGGAAAAGCTGCTGCCTTTGCAGGTGGACTTTTTAGTCAAAGGCTAGCCAAAGGCACCGCCAATAACTGAAATGGAAACTGCTGCCTTGCAGGTGGACTTTTTAGTCAAAGGCTGGGCCCCCACCGCAAATAACTGTGGAAAACTGCTGCCTTGCAGGTGGACTTTTTAGTCAAAGGCTGGGCCCACTGCCAATAACTGTGGAAACTGCTGCCTTACAGGTGGACTTTTTAGTCAAAGGCTGGGCCCACCGCCAATAACTGTGGAAACTGCTGCCTTGCAGGTGGACTTTTTTAGTTTTCAAAGGCGAGGCCCACCGTCAATAACTGTGGAAAACTGCTGCTTGCAGGTGGACTTTTTAGTCAAAGGTTGGGCACACCGCCAATAACTGTGGAAACTGCTGCCTTGCAGGTGGACTTTTTAGTCAAAGGCTGGGCCCACCGCCAATAACTGTGGAAACTGCTGCCTTACAGGTGGACTTTTTAGTCAAAGGCTGGGCCCACTGCCATAACTGTGGAAACTGCTGCATTGCAGGTGGACTTTTTAGTCAAAGGCGGGTCCACTGCCCAATAACTGTGGAAACTGCCTTGCTTAACAGGTGACTTTTTAGTCAAAGGCTGGGCCCATTGCCATAACTGTGGAAACTGCTGCATTTTGCAGGTGAACTGTAGTCAAAGCGGGTTGCACTGCCAATAACCTGAAAACTGCTCCTTCAGGTGGACTTTTTAGTCAAAGGCTGGCCCCACCGCCAATAACTGTGGAAAACGTTGCCTTAGGTGGCTTTTAGTCAAAGGTGGCCCCAACCGCTAACTTGTGGAAAACCTGCTGCCTTACAGGTGGACTTTTTAGTCAAAGGCTGGCCCCACCGCCAATAACTGTGGAAACTGCTGCCTTACAGGTGGACTTTTTAGTCAAAGGCTGGCCCCACCGCCAATAACTGTGGAAACTGCCTGCTAAGGTGAACTTTTTATCAAAGGCTGGCAAAAGGCTAACTATGAAACTGGCTGCCTTGCAGGTGGACTTTTCAGTCAAGGGGGCCCCCGCCAATAACCGTGGTAAACTGCTGCCTTTGCAGGTGGACATTTTAATCAAAGGCTGGGCCCACCGTCAATAACTGTTGGAAACCTTGCTGCCTTGCAGGTGGACTTTTAGTTAAAGGCTTGGCCCCAAACCATAACGTGGAAACTGCTGCCTTGCAGGTGGACTTTTAGTCAAAGGCTGGGCCCACCGTCGATAACTGAAACTGCTGCCTTAACAGGTGACCTTTTAGTAAAGCAAGGTCCACCGCCATAATTAATGAAACTGCTTGCCTTACAGGTTGGACTTTTTATGTTTAAAGGCAAGGCCCACCGTCAATAACTGTTGAAACTGGCTGCCTTGCAGGTGGACCTTTTTAGTCAAAAGGCGAGGCCCAGCTGCCATAACTGTGGAAACTGCTGCTTGCAGGTGGACTTTTTAGTCAAGGCTGGGCCCCCGTCGATACTGTGAAACTGCTGCCTTGTCAGGTGGATTTTTAGTCAAAGGCTGGGCCCCACGTCGATACACTGTGGAAACTGCTGCCTTGCAGTGGACTTTTTAGTCAAGGCTGGGACCACCGTCGATAACTGTGGAAACTGCCTCCTTGCAGGTGGACTTTTTAGTCCAAAGGCGAGGCCCACCGCCCGATAACTGTGGACTGCCTCCTTGCAGGTGGCCTTTTTAGTCAAAGGCGAGGCCACCGTCGATACTGTGGAAACTGCCCTCCTGCCAGGTGGACTTTTTAGTCAAGGCGAGGCCCCGCCGATAACTGTGGAAACTGGCCTCCTTGCAGTTGGAACTTTTTAGTCAAGGCGAGGCCCACCGTCTATAACGGTGGAAAACTGCTGCTTTGCAGGTGGCTTTTTAGTCAAAGGCTGGGCCCACAGTCGATAACTGTGGAAACTGCTGCCTTGGCAGGTGGACCTTTTAGTCAAAGCTGGGCCCACCTTCGATAACTGTGAAACTGCCTCCTTGCAGGTGGACTTTTTAGTCCAAGGCGAGGCCAACCGTCGATAACTTGGAAACTGCCTCCACATTGCAGGTGGACTTTTTAGTCAAAGGCGAGGCCCACACCCGTCCGTAACTGTGGAACGCCTCCTTGCAGGTGGGACTTTTTAGTCAAAGCGAGGCCAACCCGTCGATAACTGTGAAACTGCCAGTCCTTGCAGGTGGACTTTTTTTGTAGTCAAGGGCGGGCCCACCGCCAATAACTGTGGTTGATGACAGCAAGGGCATGCGGTTGTAAAAACCCCTTTGCCAAACAGTACACCATACCTGATGATGCCTTTGATAGAAGGCAGTGGAGAAGGCGCAGGATGCAACCGAATCCTTAGTGTAGGGATAACGGTGGGAAAGAAGAGAGAAGTGAAGTAGTATTTAAACAGTCGATGGCACGCCTTAGAAGGGTAGTGCTGTCAGTGCACCTCACTTGGTGCACTGCATGCATTACTCAAGGTTCTTTGCGGCGTCCCTTCCACCCCTAGCTGCGACCCCTTTCATTCCTCTTATTGTAGCTCCGTTCAAATTCTCTTCTTCCATCTCACTTTCTACCTTCTCCTAACAATTGTTTTTTTTTTTTTTTTCTTAGAGAGAGAAATTACAACTTTTTTTTTTTTTTTTTTTTCAGAAAAATTACAACAATTATTTTAGACATTACAAAAAAAAAAAATTTATTTTAGAGAAATGTCCAAACTTACACTTTTTTTTTTAGTAAGCCACTTTTCTAACATAAATGGCACGATTCTTTTTTATGGGTCAAGAGAGGAATTCAGTTTGCGAAATAATTGGCCAAATAATCATTCGTTTTGATACACAACCGCTACATTGCTTGTTAATATGCGGCCTCAGAGCTAACTCAATTTTGTTTGACGGAGGGTGGTCTAGACAGAAAGTAATTAGCTTGACATTCTTTAAAGGCAATTTGGTATTCAATTAGAAATTTCACCTCTTGTAACTGGGTTGCAGGTCATTTTAGCGAGTGACCTCCTGTTTTTTTCTATTATTCGTAATCATTTTTGTCACGTGCCTTTAACCGTACTTCTTTCATTCCGTTACATATCGGAATATTTGCCTTCTCTAAGTTGCATTGCACTATATGATTACTAATATTCATTACTAAAGTTAGTCAGGTTCTTCATTCAAGCAGACATATTTAGTGAGAAAATCGGTCAGCCTTATTTACGTTATTTCAAACATACATGTGTGTTCAAATAAGTGACATTTTTTCCTGAATAGACGGCAGTGTTAGACATTTTAATAATCAATTTACACTTTACCATTCCGATTTATTCCAGCTCGTTCGTTGTGATGGACGCGAGACGATGGTCAAAAACTGGGACAAAGTTTAATTTGTTTATATTTCTCCTCCAAAGACATTCTTTCCTTCGCCAACATATCACAGCGAATGTCACCAGAATCCCATCGTTATTCAAACCACACTAGAAGAATCCATTTCAACTAACATGCAACGCAAATCTTTCTTTTCTTTCAAACACCTTGCCCATGCAAAGAGAGGCGATTCTAGAATATTACAGGTCAAAGCAGTTTAGGAAGAATAATGAGTCATTGTGCATTGGAGTACACAAACGTTTTTCAGCATCATTACTGAGACAATATCCATACATTCTTAGGGGAAACTTTCAAGAAAAAAAAGTAAAACACAACTTAGTTTAATCAGAACAAATTGATAATTACGCACAGTATTCACCTTCAGACGCACCCGGTCAATTACGAGATCGTCTGAGGTTTCGTAAATGTGAGACTAGCTAAGAGCTTCAACATACTGATACTGTTGGTGTCAAACCCACAAAAACAGTCAGTCCCAAATCCGAATGTCATTCGTCACTTAGGATGAATATCACCTCGTTCCCTCACTCAGCGAGGCCACGTCATTATCATATGCATTATAATGTGTTGTTATTGAGCCACCTCTTATGTTAGAAGTGATTGGACGTCATTCGCTTTTCTTGCTGAGATGCGTTGTTGCAAGCAATAAGTTCTCTTGTTATTATCTGTTGGCAATTCAGTTTGCTCTATTTCTCTACTAATTTGTCGTTTAATGTTCATCGGCAAGGTACAAAAATAGACAGAAACTCTTGATATCCTCTGTTGGCAATTATGATTATTCTGTTTCCCTGCTTCTGTTTCGCTCAATGTTAATGGCCAAGATACAAATATAGACCGGAGCATCTTCTTAGCCTCTGTTAGTAATTATGGTTATTCTGTTACTCAACTTCTCTGCTTGTGTTGCGTTTGATGCTCGTTGGCAAGGTACAAAAATAGGCTGGTCGCTTCTATTTTAATAAGTAGTACTATATGGAGTTACAGCTGAAATGAATAAACTAAAAATATGGGGCAGAGAAATCCCGAAAACTTCACGAAGGATTTCAGAATGTGGTGGTTCATTACTCCTTGTTTGTCTGAAATGATCACCAATAGATATATATCTCTCTCTCTCTCTCTCTCTCTCTCTCTCTCTCTCTCTCTCTCTCTCTCTCTCTCTTGGTTCATTACTTCTTGTTTGTTTGAAATGGTCACCAAGACGTATATTTCTCTCTCTCTCTCTCTTTTTCTCTCTCGGTTCGTTACTTCTTGTTTGTTTGAAATGGTCACCAAGACGTATATTCCACATCTCACTCTCTCTCTCTCACTCCAAAACTGATTAATGTCTTAGCTGGACTTCTCGTACTCTTTGACATTTTTCCAAGGCCTTGTTAAGACTTCCAGGCACACGGTCTTGTTCTGCTATGTGGCTGTGTGTGTGTGTGTGTGTATGTGTGTGTGAGCGAGTGCATGTGTGTGGGTCTGAATAAATTACTCCTTTGTGTTGGGGGAAAGACGCCGATTACAAACGCTGCTTGAATCAACCCTCTGACGCGTTAATTCTGCAAGAATATGTCACGGCAGGGAGGAGGAATCCGACGCATAGTTGTCCTGGTTACACGCAAAGGGGGTACAGAGAGAGAGAGAGAGAGAGAGAGAGAGAGAGAGAGAGAGAGAGATCTTTTAAACTGACATCTTGCCAGGTTGATTTTTGCTAACCTCTCTCTCTCACTCCAGCCAATTTCTATTGACCTAAAATGCAGGTATTTACTTCTATTTATAAACAGAACTACACTATTGAGTTAATTTAAGACGTACTTAATGTTCATCTCACGTTCTTGCATTAGTGTCTCTTAAGCGTGATGATGCTTAAGAGACGTTACTAACGTCATTGGTTTTCTGTAAAATAAAACTATTATAGAGATGTTTTTGTCTGTCCGTCCGCGCTTTTTCTCTCCTCCCTCAGATCTTAAACCACTGCGGCTAGAGGGCTGCAAATTGGTATGTTGTTCATACACCCTCTAATCATCACAACGTATCAAATTGCAGGTCTCTCTCCTCAGCAGTTTTTATTTTGTTTAAGGTACCGATTTAGGTTACCAACAACACATACAGCATTAAACGCAGTACAGATAGCTCGACTGCGCCGAAGTTTCTTCGGCGCATTCTTGACTTGTTTTATTTCAAGTCTTTAGTTCGATACTGTTCTTTCTATCGGGGAAGATGACCCCCTTCTTTAAACTGGGCTGTTTCATAAATCGCTGTCTGATTACAGGGGAGTAACATGAGAGCACCCTTACAATTTAATCATGAACTCAGCTTTAGTGGAGGTAATAACTGAATTGCGGAGAATCTTTCATTTTGATAATGCATGTCAGTGCTTGAAATTCTCAAAGTAATAACGATTATCGAACGCCTATGGAATCCAATTTGAATTTCAGAAGCAGGAGCGCTTGCTAAACTTAAGACATTTGTAAAACACCTTTCTAGGCTTTTTTTTTATATCTGCAATGATTTCTGAGACATTAACATGCAAAAGACCTTAGTGTATTTAAAAGGATTATTTCATTTAGTGATCCCATAATTCAATGTAACTGATCAAGGCTTTGAGTTGAGCTTCAAAAGGAAATTAATGTTCATCAAAAGCATTTTTTGATAGGAAGAAAAAATTAAATATTTCGTTGGTGTAGATTCAACTTTTACCCAATAGCTAATTGGGTTCCAATATTTGCACCTAACAGCATATTACTGTGCATGTGGGGTGAATAAGTTCATTAAATTTGTCCAGTACATTACTACCCTAATAGTAATTTTATTGCATTTTAATACATTTTTATCTATTTAGTCATTTGTTTTTGTTTTTATTAGTGGCATTTCTTCTTTCTGTATTTCACTTCACTCCCTCTCACTTCTTCCAAATGAGCACCATATTCTTTGGAGGCTTGAATTTCAACTCAATGGTCCCTTGTTGGCTTGTTCCATATACGGATGGGTTTCATCTACTGAGTAATAATAATAATAATAATAATAATAATAATAATAATAATAATAATAATAACAATAATTAATAATAATACGTTTAACATTAAACTTTCGTAATCAGTCTAAGGAGAACATCAAGAACCGACTGGAAAGCCATACGGATAATTAAACATATCTTGAGAAACCATGGTACTTATATCAAAATACAGACATATTCTCCACAGTACTGTGACGGCAAGAACCCAGCGCGAAGAAGCGCATACTCCGGATCTGTACCTTCGGATCTGCACCCTCCAACAGGGGAAATTAAAAAGATCCCCAGTGGGAATAAAATAACGACAGTTTTAGTTCCGGACCTATTCCAGTTCTACCCACACCTTTCATCGAAATTCCCATCCGAAGACTTTCTCACGCTCTCTTCGTTCTCGGAAAAGTCCTGGGGATGTGAGGTGAGGGATTCTGGTGTAGTGGGTGAGGGAGGGGGTTATTGGGAGGGACGGGAGAGAGGAGGAAGGTTCGATGCGGACCCTGGATGTTGTTTTCGGGTATTTTCCTCTCTAAGATCTCATGATAGGAACTGAGTACACCTAAACAACCGCAAACGTGTTTGGTCAATGGACAAGATCTCGGTGTGGAAACCTAAATTTATTAAAGTGAGTCGAAGCTCAAAAGATATACTTAAATAAATCTTATGTACATCATAAAAACGGTTAACAGGAAATGGAAATGCATCCTTATTACGTAATTTTGTTATTAAAATCTTGTATTCCTGCCTGAAGCAGACTCTCAGGTGAGATTTCAAAAAGTAAAATTCATATACCCTGAGTGCGGTCATTCAAAAGCTATCTGGTCAAACCATTATCTTACATGGGATAAAAATATGATTTAATGCAACGCATATTCATACGTCCAGGCAAAGGCATATTCTAAAACACACGCGAATAGCACTTTCAGTAACAAAAATATTGTAAAAAAAAAAAAAACAAAATAAACACTTCGAGGCCAAAATAAAAATATTGTAAAAAAAAAAAAAAAAAAAAAAAAAACTTCGACGCAATCGAGTCTTCTGTACAACGACTAATGCTGTAAGAAACTCTCAGCCACGAACCGGTGGTGGCCTGTGATGTTGGCACCTAAAGCTGCGCGACTCATGACTAACTCTAACCTTAAAAAAAATCAAAACTACCGAGGCTAGATGGCCGCAGTTTGGTATGTTTGATGATTAGAGGGTGGATGGTCAACATACAAATTTGTAGTCCTCTAACCTCAGTATTTTTTAAGATCTGAGAACGGACAGACAAAGTCGTCACAATAGTTTCCTTTTACAGAAAACTAAAGACCCCCGTTATAGTTTCCATGTTTAATGAGAAAATTGCCCGTTAAAGAAACTTGTCTTTATTACAGATCTGTGTTGGAGGTTAAGGGTATACGAGGTACTTATTTCAAAGCTTATAATGAAGTGTAATTCTGATTAAAGAAAATCACACATACTGTTTTTTTTAACACTGGAAATATATTTAACCATTTTTTAGTTCAGGACTCAAAAGAGATTCTTCCTTCTCGCTCCGAAGACGGGTTTTGCACCAAGGAAAATCAAGTTGAGCTAATTTCACATTTAAAGCAAATGTACTTCACTTCTTGCTTGACTCTACGGTTGAAAGCTTACTAAGGTTTCCGTGTTATTGTCGTGACGTTTCTTTATTCAAATGTCAAACAGGACCTTGAGGGGAAACTGGGTAATGACGAATCGTGTTCACTCATAGTAAAAAAAAAAAAAAAAAAAAAAAAAAAAACTTAAGAGAGAGATCGGTGCTCTTTGGTTAGGGTGCAACAAACAAAACATTTCATATAAATATGCATATATATATATATATATATGTATATATATATATATACATGTATATTTTTTATATATATATATATATTATATATATATATATATATATATATATATATATATAATATATATATATATATATATATTGTGGCAATGAAATTGGGTGTACTTCTATACGCGCATAGACAAGCAGATCTGTAACTTATCTGTGCAGGGAGAACAACTGTGAATCACACGGTAAAGCGCAGGGGTTCTTTTCTCACCGAACTTGTAAATACAAAAAAAAAAAAAAAAAAAAATACAAAAAAGATGCATTTCATGATTAATAAGATTTGATTACATCCTTCTGAGCCAAACAGGTAGCACCAGAACAGGTCTGCACTTCCGGTGCTCCATGAGGGCCACACCCGCCTGCTTCCTCCTCCTCCTCCTCCTCCTCCTCCTCCACCTCCTCCTCCTCCTCCTCCTCCTCCTCCTCCTCCTCTGTTTTTCTCCTCCCTCTTGCCTCTCCTCCTATTATACCTGGGTGTTTGCATCCATCCCATCTTCCTAATGCATCCTTTTCTCTCTCTCTCTCTCTCTCTCTCTCTCTCTCTCTCTCTCTCTCGCACTTTTAAAAAGGAATCGCCCATCCCCGGTCCTACCCAATCATCTTGCAACCGGAAGTAACTAGCCTGCAGGACGTATGAGGTTGCTCCACTACAGCTCCCGTATAAGGAAGTCCTACCGCCTGACTTGTTTGTTAACTAATTGCCGAGACAAAAAAAAAAAAAAAGGGTTCTTTAAAAGGATTTATTCATTCTTTTACACAACCTCCGACACTCGATGTCACACCTGTTATTCTTTGAAAATGATAAACAAAGAAATCAAACAAAAACTTTTTTTAGTTTTCTTCTGAAGATTGAAAAAGAAACCCACAAAATTCCTTAGTATAACGTGTTTACTTATAAACACGTTATACACAGTAATTTTGTGGGTTTCTTTTTCAAACAAGGAAATCTTTACTAAATTTAACTGAGAAGATTAAATATAACTGAGACTTCTTATGAGTGGTTTATTTGAATTTCATCTTCTTAAAATGTTTTGGAATGTGTGTGGACGCCAGGTCAGTGAGATGGAGGTTGCGCTAAATAAATATTCTTAAAGAGTGTTTTACATATTCTTGCGATTATGAGGGAAGCTGCTCAGTACGAACAAGAGACACAGTAATAATTTCCAGTGATTACCATGCCCTTTAATGATAACAATAACGCCACCATCCTCTCTCATTACACGTAACAATATGATTAACAACTGAGGTAAAAAGAAAGGGGAAAAAAAAGAAAATAATAACGAAGACAGAGAAGTAAAACGGAAACGGATGTACGTCATTACTACAGGCGAACGGGTTTTCCATTCATGACGGAATCGCTAATACTCGGAGAGCAGGTGATTCAAACCTGTCGCTGACGACGGAATGACGGAATGTTAAAAAATAAAAAAAAATTAAAAAAAAAAAAGCTACTTGTCGTCCCGCGTGAAACTCCGGTTACCCGTAACTTTCGCCGCTTGTCGCCTTCCCTTCCACTCCTCCTCCTTTGATGAACGGAGTTGAATGACTTGGTAATGACTTCGAATGAAGCCTAAATATGTTGTGAGGAGGCTTTTTCAGGATGCAGGAATAACTCTCAGGTGGCCAGGGGGTGGGAGGGAGGGAGGACGGGAGAGAGGGAAGGGTGTCGCAAGGAAGATGGAGGAGTGAAGGATGTAAGAAGAAAAGAAGACATTGAGGATGACGGGAAGCTAAGCTCATTGGGAACAAGAAATTACTGGGAAGACAGCAAAAATTTCATCAGCGCCATTAAAAAAAAATAGCGTCATTAAAAAAAATAAAATAAAATAACAGATTGGGGTTTAAGAAGCACTTACCTCACTTATATTTACGATAAGGAATACCTCATTGTTTATGTCTTAATGCGTTTAATGAAGTGAATGTTTTGTTGGAAAAAACGCTGTCAATTCGAAGAAATGTCAAAGATTTTCCTACAGTTCCCAACCAAGAAAGATATTGAAGCGAGAACATCTTTATGCTAAAGAGTTTTCGTCATTACATTTAATCTCATCATTGTGTCTGAAGATTGGCAGACAGAATCTTTTATTTGAATAACTGTTTACATTTTGGAAGCAGAGGATATTATCCGTGAACAGCAGATGCTGTGGATGCTCTTGAAGTTAACTGGATCAGTAAGCTTGAGAAGAAATACCCACACCTCTGACAAGTCTTAAAGAAAAATCCAGTTTATGCACAAGGAAATATAAGGAGATAATTCGGGCGACGTTGTTAGTGTCCTAATGAATCAAGTACTGCTTGGCCTTCATGGTGCCATGAGTCCTTGGGACTGATCGTGAATCAGGAAGCTGATGGCACAATGCCTTCCTAGTCTGAAGAACTTATGTAAACCATATTTTCCTCATTCTGAGAAAATTGGCTTCAAAGATTTTGATATTATTTAGAGCTTCTAATTGGCTGATTTTTTCGTGGAAATTTTTGTTGGATAATCTAACAATGCAGAAAGCTTAAATTTTGATAAGTTACAGAGTATCAAGAACTGAGACACTTTGACTGGAAAACTCAAAAACATGAAAAAGAAAGAAAGTTAAACTCTCAGCCGGCCGCGGTACCCTGTGCTGTTGCGCTGCCAGTCGCACGATTATGGTTATCTTTAACCTTAATAAAATAGAAAATAAAAAAAAGATACTGAGGGCTGCAATTTGGTATGTTTGATGATAGGAGGGTGGATGCTAAACTTACCAATTTGTAGCCCTCTAGCCTCAGTAGTTCTTAAGATCTGAGAGCTCATAGAAAAAGTGCGGACGGACGGACAAAGCCATCTCAATAGTTTTCTTTGACAGAAAACTAAAAAATAGGACACGCCAGTTCGTCGAAACAGGGAACGAATGATGAGACCTTGGCGATGACGGTGGTGTTCCGGATGGTGTTCCGGATGGAAAGAGCGGGTATCAGCACCGTTCGTCTGAACCAAAATTCCGAAACGCATTGCAGGTCCATTTCTCTATTCCCGTTGATGACTGCACCAAGGAGTTTGCGGATGACCGCGAAACGTATTTCTTTGTAATTGCAGGGGGAGGAAAATTAGAATCAGACACTTGACCATTTAGAGCGAAATTTATTGTGGAGGAAATGAAAATTCTGCCGAGAGAAAGAATAAAACGAAGAGAGATGAAAAAAAAGTATATAAACATATTCGAGATACTGTTAGGTCATTCGCTAACACGTCATTGCCATAAGTTTTTGAGTTTTGTCAAATCACAGGAATGCCAAGAAAGAAACGGATACTATAACAGTTATTGAAGAAATTTTTAAAAATCATGGTTTTCAATAGAAACTGGGATTATAACTGTTAACCAATTTTTCACGTAACCTCCATAAGTTCCATGCAACATTTGTATATTTAGTGAAGCATACATTACACAATTCTGATTAGTATATTAATATAATATATTTCAATGTCGCTCGTATTCTTCAGATGGGGATAAATAGTACTATGTATACGTGTATACATAATGTGTTTATGTATGTATGCATGTATGTACGTGTGTGTGTGTGAGTAAACAAACAAACAAAAAACTAATACGTAATGAGCATCAAATTCTAAAAGGCTCGAACCCACGTTAGGGGATATGACAGTAACAGCTTGAAGTTAAGTGTCTCCTTTGAGGGCAGTATTAAGGACTTTTAAACCAACCTAAATTATTCTAATCCTTTATTTAGCTTTTCTTTTATCTTTAGACTCTGTATGCCCTCAGGGGTACGGCAGACATGAGTTTGAATACCGTATCTTGTAGGACATCAAAATGAAATTATCATATTTGTATTTTAATACTTGTTTGTGGTGACTGGTTTCCTCTACAATTCTCTATCATTTATCTATAATTCTCCATAACATCTCTATTATTCTCTGCTGCAAGCAACCGTATCTGGACATTTCGAATGTTCCAGTACTTATCTGTTTTAAATTTTATGAATATTTTTCTATATTTTTATTTGCTTCGTTTTCCTTTCCCGTATTCTTTTACTTTACTACTACTATTCCTACTACTACATCTCCTTCTTCTTCTTCTCCTCTTTCTCCTTATCTGTTACTCTTTCCCTCCATTTCTCATATTTTAATCTAAGTTATTCTCCCTTTTAATTCCCTCTGCTCTGAGAATGCATCGCCGCGCATACATTGCGGCAAACTGTGTCATAGCCAGGCTTAAAGTTCATATTGCCAGGCCACTTGCTATGCAATTGTTACTTTATGACTTTGAAGAGCTCGCCTGTGTCAGTTTGTGTTTGACGTGCATGCAAGCGTGCACGCTCAAACTTTTCTTGCTGCTCGACTTGCCGACAACTGGTGAATGTTTAACAGGATTATGGTGTGCGATGAAATAAAGATAGTTAGGATTAGCGCGCACGTATGAGAGAGAGAGAGAGAGAGAGAGAGAGAGAGAGAGAGAGAGAGAGAGAGAGAGAGAGAGAGAGAGAGAGTCCAAGGGCATGTAAAGTTGTGAATTCAAGTTGTCGTTGAAGTTGAAGAATTTATGGCTGGCAAAATGTAAAGAGAGAGAGAGAGAGAGAGAGAGAGAGAGAGAGAGAGAGAGAGAGATTCATAGCGGTAATGCATAACAAATGGTACGTAAAAATTCAATATAAAAGGTTTAGGAGGAAAACACGATTGATTTCTTAAAAGGACCGAGAGATCTATATAGGAAAAATAAAGTAGATAGGTGAAAGTGCATAATAGAACACAGTTTTTGTAGCGATTGAGAATGGATTTCAATAAAGCTTAAAAGTAGGGAAAAAAAAAAGCTTCATGAAAGCGAGCTGTCTGGTACGATTATCATGCAGTGAGCTGGAAATATGCGAGAACTTATGAACAACTCCCATGTGAGTGTGTTTGTACGAAAGTTTGTCACTAATTTTACTCGTGATATATGCAACATTTGGCTGTTTCCCATAACAGTGTCTGACGTCAGAGAAGCACAAGACAAAGGTAACTGCTTTGTGTACTCGTGTACACACAAAGCCACATGCAACTCGACCCCAGGTTCCGGTAATGTACAACATTTTTTTTAGGGGTGGTTTGTGACTTGAGTAAATTGCATGGTCAGCTTTATTCCTCTATATTTTTCAATCTAGTAGAGAACATTCACTTTAGTTACGAATAAAAACTATTCTATTTAAATCAAACCTGTCTGAATCATGACGACCGATAAAGCTATTCCGTTTAAACCCTCGGATATGATAACGCTTGAATTTCTCTCGGTACTGACTGGTCGAATGTTTTTACATAAGTAAACGAAAAATTCAACTATTTTAGAATGACTATCTTTCACGGCTACTCCATCTAGCTGCATGCACATGAGAACACATTCCGTTCTCCCTCACAAATTACAAAGCAAATCCTGTACGTTAGTTTTTTTTTTTGTTTGGGGGAGGCTTGGGGGCACGGGGGGTTGGGGGATGGTTGCTTGGATGACAGAGGAAACCAAGAAAAAATGAATGTAAAAATCATCCATACCTTTTCCCTGTCTTTTTCGAAACATGACACAGTTATCCATCTCGGCAGACTCTCGGGTGGACCTTGAATTCATGAGTTTGTAGCAAAAAAATTATTCTATTAAAATAGGATATTCAGGTCTCTCTCTCTCTCTCTCTCTCTCTCTCTCTCTCTCTCTCTCTCTCATGCTCTGATTAAATATGCATAAATATGACATTAATACAGGAATTTTGAGTATTGTAGATTTCAAAGCTTGTTATATTCACCAGACTAACATTAAGATATTTAAAGTAAACTTATTTTACCTGGAAATTGGTGTACGGTAAAGTTCATAGAGAATGAATTTCATGGCATCTTTTTATTTTGTTAATGGCAGGGGGGAGACTGGTGGCGTGCTGGGGTTCGTTGGGGGTGGGGGGTTGCCTGGTGGCGAGCTGGGGAGGGAATGGAGGGCGGTTGTGGATGAATTCTGCATCCGTAAATATCATCTTTCCAATTTTCTGTCTTTTGTCTATTCTGGTTCTTGATAGCCCACGTATTCCCGGCTGCTAAATATTACCTCGTATATATAGATTCCACATCTGTGAAAGGCCCTTCGTTTAAGCGTTGTCGCGGACCAAACGTTCCTTCTCATCTTCATATTGAAGACATCTGCGAAAATTTCTTGCTTCTTGTGATCCTAATAAAATAAAACCAAGTAAAAATTGCGCCAAAGTTTCTTCGGCGCAATCGAGTTTTCTGTACCACGTATAAAGCTGTATAAAACCATTCAGTTGCACACCAGATGCGGCAGAGTGATGGTGCATCCCATGGCTCCGGAAAGCGCTGCCAGATGCACGATCCATGGCTAACTTTAACCTTAGATCAAATTAAAAACTGCTGAGGCTAGAGGGTTGCAATTTAGTGGGTTTGATGATTAGAGGGTGAATGACTGAAATACCAATTTGCTGCCCTCTAGCCTCAGTAGTTTTTTTTTTAGATCTGAGGGCGGACAGAAAAAAGTGCGGATGGACAGATAGACAAAGCAGGCACAATAGTTTTCTTTTACAGAAAAAAAACTACTTTTATATAAACAGATTCTTCACCAGAAACTTTATACAACCATAAAATGGACGTTTAAATAATCTAGTATAGAATAATGGTGTTTCATTCAATTTGAGAAATATAAGTCAAAAAGAATATTTACTAGGATATTGGTACTTACCTTAGTATTCACTAGTATCATCGCGCTAGTTTTCTTGCTCATACGTCTCACGACAACCAACCGGTACCACAACCACTATCCCTGCCACCTTCTTAACAAAAGTGCTTTATAAAGAATTAAATAATTTATAAAGAAATCATAACAGGTGTCCTACTTGACATCTGGACAGAGGTTTGAAAATAACACCAAAAATTGTAAGTTACTGTTATTTTTCTTCTCCGAGAGTAAGTCTTCATTGTAGAGTTAGCACTCTTGTTGGGAAAGGTTAGCCATATCAAAAAATCAGGTTATGAGAGATTACTTTGAAGATTCGGTTTCCTGCAGGGAGACCGTAATGTTAATCCTCACACTGGCAATGATGTTTGCGGAGTAAGAGAGAGCAAATGAATTTGCTTTCTCTGACCGAGTCTTTCTGTCAATTGGCAATTTTTCAGTGAGGAGGTAACTTGCAACGAACAAAATATCAAAATATATTTTTAAAAATATTTCCAAAACTCACCAATAATCTAGGGAATGAATAACCTCATTAACGTAGCTCTTTCCTATGGGTGTGTATGTATGTATGTGTGTATGTATGTATGTATGTATGATATATATATATATATATATATATTATATATATATATATATATATATATATATATATATATATATATATATATATATATATGTGTGTGTGTGTGTGTGTGTGTGTGTGTGTGTGTGTGTGTGGTGTGTGTGCAGTTTGAGGCGCGTTACTGTAAGCCTGAGTTCTTTTCTTCCGTGGTTCCAGCCCACGAGACGATGAACCTATTATCAATGAAAAAATTTCCCCTTCGGTTAACATATATGAAAATATATTATTTTCGAGGGTAGAGCGAATTGGATATTAAAGGACATTTGTAGCTTAATGCTTGGTATATGGATCACGGTGATGGATAAAAATTCACATATATATGTATATATATATATAATATATATAGTATGTATGTAAGTATGTATATATATATATATATATATATATATATATATATATATATATATATATATATATATAGTCGTAAAGCTGGAGGAAGGAATGAAAGGAGTTGACCGAACGCTTTCGTGTATTTTTCACACCTCTTCAGGGTCAAGTGATTCAAAAATTTCATATTCGTTACAAAGACACCTCTGTGGCCAGCAATACATAAACATAAAAACTTATTCGTACTACTATTTAAAAACTAATTGTCTAAAAATGTTATTACAAGTAGTTCATCCAGTTTGTACATCCCGGGGCTGCTGTTGATCAATTCTACGCGATTTTTCTTTATTATACATGATTCAAACAATATTTCGTTTTATGATGTCTTTACAGAACATGATCTCTTTTGATTCTTTCCAATTCATAGTGTGGTTGCATTCATTCATATGTTGAAACAAGCTGCTTGCATTATTCCCTGTTCTAACATTATATTTATGCTGTTTTAATCTTGTTTCGAGATCCTTTCCACTTTGTCCCACGTACATTTTCTTGCACTGATTGCAAGGGATCTCATATATGCAGCCACTCTTCTGTAGAGGGGAATTCCTGATTAACAAATTCTGTGGATGAACTACTTGAATTTATGAAGGAAGAAATGGAAAAATATACTTTCTCTTTGGACAGGCCTTCTATGATTAAGCTGATAGAATTGTGTGTTAGAGGTTGTAAATTTATGTTTGGAGAAAGATATTATGAACAAAAGTTTGGCATGGCAATGGGCAATCCATTATCTCCATTACTTAGTAACCTTTACATGGAGTTTTTTGAGAGTAAGTACTTACCAAGGATACTTCCTAAAGGTATCCTATGGGTCAGGTACGTTGATGATATATTTTGTGCTTGGCCTGTTGACAAAAATGAAGAGAGCTTCCTAACAGCATTAAATACCCTAGTACCTTCTATAAAATTTACCTTGGAAAACTGAAGTAGATAAAAACAAGTTGGGCG
>NC_061106.1:18182888-18262888 GCF_015104395.2 Macrobrachium nipponense
TACTTCCAAAAATGTACGGATTCGGGAGATGGACTCTGCAATCAAACCCCTTCCCCCTATCACACAAGATTTTCCTGGAAGAAAGAATCACCAGTACGAGAAACGACATCTTCGTGCTACGCAGAGTGATATATGGAACTCAATCTAATCTTCGCCTCCTCACTACGGACCACTTATACAGGTATCTGATTTCATTCTGTCCCGACATTGCTGCCTATAATAGCGTGACTCATTCCAACAGACTTTTACGCAAGTTAAATAACCTAATAGATAATAGCGCATGGAATAATCTTGAACAACAAGACAAAGTTTTAAACTTATCCAACACCCCCCTTACTGTAAATGATATATATATATATATATATATATATATATATATATATATATATATATATATATATATATATATATATATATATATATATATATATATATATATATATGAAAGTTCTAGTTATGAAGTCACTGTTATATATACGTGTTTTTGTGTTTGCACGAAATTTACTTCCCGGTATGTTACTTACGTTATACATAAAGCCTTTTTTCACTATTCATGATTCATCCCATTTGAATTCCTTTCACATTTCTACCAATTTTTTTTATTCCATTATAGCAGTCCTACGGAATCCAACAGTCCTTTATTATATCCTCAAGTATTCTACGGAATGCTTCCGTGGCCTTTTTCTCATTTATTCTGAGGAAACAAGAACCTGAATGGCATAATCTAATACCACTGTTTTTATAAGCAAGAACTCACTTCTTAACGCTTACAAACAGCAAACACTCCACTGTGCACCTTTAAGAAGGTGATGTTTACTTGTAAATAAACACAGGAAAATATGAATAACTTGGTGTGAAACTAGGCTTGAACCATTGTTTATTTTATGTCTACGTACCTTTAGTTTTCTGTAAAAGAAAACTATTATGACGGCTTTGTCTGTCCGTCCGAACTTTTACTGTCCGTTCTCAGATCTTAAAAACCACTGAGGCTAGAGGGCTGCAAATTGGTATATTGATCATCCACCCTCCAATCATCAAGCATATCAAATCGCAGCCCTCTACACTCAGTAGTTTTTATTTCATTAAAAGTTAAAATTGGCCATGATCGCGCGTCCGGCATATGCAAAGGTGCCAACAACACAGGCCGTAACAGGGCCGTGGCTGAGAGTTTCAAACAGCATTATACGCTGTACAGAAAAATCGATCGTCCCGAAGAAACGTAGGCGCATTTTTTACTTGTTTTTGATGCTTTCAAGAAAAGAGGCATAAATTTGGGAATACGATTGAAGTAAAGCTGACGGGTTCAAGAAAGATGGACTGTCTAAAGATTTCAGTTGATGATCTTGTTGCAAGAAATACTGAGAAAACGCAGTACATTCAATTTTGCCGTGTTCGTCAGAACGCAACTTCAAACGCCTGTTTTCACAGAATTGAGATTATGCGATTGTGACGATGAATGAACGATAACAAGTTATCTGGCGTCGTAAAATTTTGCGAATAAGTCTATTGATTATAGGATAATTTAATTACCGTATGTTAAAACCAAAGGTAAAATGAACCTTTGGAAAAGCGATTTTGTATTGAAAGAATGAATGGAGGAGGGGCGGGGGCCATGGTTTATCCCCAGTTCAAATGCATGAAGTTGCTTGCTTGGAATTTATACGATAAGGATGTTATTTACTAGAGAAGTTTCTGAAAAATAGACTGAGTTAAGTAAAAATGTTCGATAGGCTTCTAACCGGCCGTAGGGTTTTTTTTTTTTTTTTTTTTTTTTTAAATATTGTCGTTGGTGAAAAGGGGGCCATGTTAAAAAGGCCAGCCCACCTTCCCCACCCCCCACCCCCCCCCCCAAAAAAAAAAGACAATAAAGAAATGAGAAGGTTGAGTTTCTGGTACTGTAGTAATAAGGGCTAAGAGCGCAGTGAGATAGTACTAAGACATCTTTATCTCCAATCTTTGGTATTTGTTGTCTTATATTTTTTTTTAACGAAATTCTATTACTTATTTATCTTCAGGCTTTACCCAAACTGGATAACAGATCACCTCATCAACAGTTTTAGCTCAAATAGACAATTAATTACAAAGTAAGTAAAATAAAAAAGAAATCAGTTAAAATTTGACAGAACTGCAGGAGTTCCCTGGCAATATTTTCAGCCAACGTTCGTCATGAAAGCGATGAATGTTAAGTAAGGATGGTCAATATCATGGTCTAAGGTCAGTATAGAGCAGGGTAAGGTCTAAATCCAGGACTCGTGTGAACCAGGGCTGGATAAACTACTATAGATGACGGAACCACCACAATCAGCAGAGATTCCTGATCGTAACCTCTATTTTTTTTTTTTTTAATGGAGAATTCTGTTCACACAGAGGACTCTTTGTATGCAAATATGTCTCACACTGAACAAATGATATTGGCCTTTTATGCTGGAGTTTTCCTTTTGTGCGATTTGTATTTTTTCTGAATTAGGCAATCCAAATAAAACAATACACAATTTATATGAATTAAAAAAAAAGGTAAAAATTAATGCATGAAAATGTTATCTTTACCCCCTCTATTATAATTTTCCATTTTAAGTGTTATTATCGTTCTTTTATATCTCGCTGGCAATGTGACTATTTTTTTTTTATTCATTTCCTCAGTTCTCTTGTGCCTTGCCATTTACAATATGCGGTTTAATGCGTGTATCTGCTCCTTCCCTATTCACTGGACAGGGGCCCTTTCTCTCTCTTTTATGCCCTATTGTTAAAAAGGGTGAATGACGGGGATGGGATGGGTGGGGAGGGGGTCAGCGGTGAAGGGGTATGAGGAAGGGGAAACGAAGCCTCAGGGATTGTTCGTGAAAAACCCCCGTTTTCTATTTGATGTTTAACTAGAGGGGTCCCCCTAGGAATTTACGCCCAATTGTTTGTTGTAGAACTCGACGAAGGATTTCCATAGTCAGTTGGTTTATGTTTTCCCTTTCTTTACTTCAACGTCATTTTAACACTACTTTGTTTGCGCTATTCTGACAACAATTTTCTTGTTCGCGCGACATACTTTGCGAAAACGACTGTTGCATAATTTAGTGTCTTTTGCTTGCGATTCCTAAGTCAACTTCAAACGGTCACAGCGAAATAAAAAAATAAATAAATAGAAAATTCCATTTGCTGAAGTAATAGAAAAAAAGTACATTGCCGCTGTGTTTCGCCTTTTTTTAAAAGGGGTTCGAAGACAAAAAAGGAATATATACGAGAATCTTTTATTTTAATGATTACCAGATATTTTGTCGTTTTTTTAAAATAATCATGTAAATAAATCACTCGAAACTGTTCAGCTCATATTACCAAACCACGTATCTGCACCAATGCATTGCTTGCGTAGTATTTCGGCTGTTACAAAATATTTAAATGAAAAATATATTTTGTTACTCTTAAAAAAATAGAAAAGAAAAAAAATCGTATTTAGAGCTTAGTAACAACCAAATTTTTTGTATTCTCTTGTATTGTGCTCACATCACCTTTAAAAGGATAAAGCATAAAGACCCATCCTGTGACAGTGTCCGCTATTTTTTTTAAATCCACCTAAAAAAATTTAACATAAAAGCAACATATTTTTATCAACAGCATTTGAAGATGTATCTCACATCAGAAGCAAGAATCAGACTCTTAAGTAATTGACACCGTAAAATAAATAGATAAATAAAATGGAATAAATAAAATAACAAAAATAAAGAAAAATCCACTGTTAACTAATTAAGTCATTAGAGTAATACGTCGAAGAAAAAAATAAAGACAAAAATTTCTGGTTTTCCGTGTCAAACATTTCTAAAAATGTTCGTACAGAGATACTCTTTCGTACATGTAAAACCCCAAAAACCGTTTTCACATTTTACATGAGTTTCAGAAAAACTACTTCTTACAAAACATGAAAAATTTTCTTTGCTTCTGACAAACTTCACCTGAATCTTTTTATATCCGTCTTTCCTGTTGCATAAGTGGCAGTATAGCATCAAACGATGCATCCAGTAGCAGAAAGTAGCATTGGGAGTAAGTAGCTCATGCTACTAGTTAAATGAGCTACAGCTGTAAAACTTAAGAAGAGTGATAATTTACCTTTAACTTGACGAAGTAGATTTTGACCGACACTTGCATAAAATCCAGCAATGTTTCCTTCACTGATTTTAGCTTAAGAAACCGGAATTTGATACTTAATGACTCATCTTCGCTCAACCTTGAAAAAATATCGCGATCGAGTTTTTATTGATAAAGGAAAGTAAAACATCGTCTTCATTTGCCTTCTCGAAAGGCAAAAAGATATTGATTTTAACCGTCCACTAATAGGAACGCACCGTTTATCATCAGCATTAGAAAACCAAGATCCTGCCTATAACCCAAAAGATCAGTGTAGTAAATAGAAAGAAAAAAACGCCACGGAAAGTCACCACCAACTCCCAAAAAGAAATGGAGAAAAAATGCACTAAAGAATGAACCAGTCGGTATGTCAAAGGTTCCATAACCCTTTGAAGATCCGTGAAATGGGAAAGTAGGGCAACAATTACCTCACATTTTTCCCTCGAGCTTTTTGTCTCTTTTCTCATCTTTTTATACCATTGTCACATTCTCCTCTTTGGGTGCGGTATAATGTACGATGTACCATAGGAGGTGTTTAATGAATTTGAGCAGGGTCTATAGAGCAGCCGTTTGCTTGTCAATGCTTCCAAAGTAAAACATTTTCGTAAATAAGGTAGGAATTTTAAGTAATAAATGCAAACGGACAAACATGCAAATTCAGTAGAGGAGAGTTAGAAATCTCACTAAAATTAGCACATAGTATGAGAGAGAGAGAGAGAGAGAGAGAGAGAGAGAGAGAGAGAGAGAGAGTTGTAGTGCTGGACAAGATAGCAATTTCTTTCCTTGTTCCAAGGCGAAATAAACGATTTCTCCCCAATCCCAACCCCTCCCACTAGCAAAAGAAAAAAAAATCGGGGGTTTAAAGAAAAGAAGAGAGTAGTACAAAGATAAAAGCATGAAAGGAAGGAAGGTCAAAATAAGAGTCGAAGCCTTTGCAACCTTCTAGTGAAAAAGGAAATTTGACATCAACCTCCTTAACAATATCAAAGTAAGGAGTAGGTAAATTTCTCCTCCTCCTCCTACTTCTTCTTCTTCTTCTTCTTCTTCTTCTTCTACTACTACTACTTCTTTTCGGGCCATTTTGGCCGAATCTTATCGTGAGAAGAAAAAGGGGGAATCGGTCAAGAGACAACAAATTCTAAGCCGATAATTAAAAGATGAAAACTAGTTCAAGCGTAGGCTCATTTTGAGATAGTTTTAGTAGTTTTAGTTTAACCAGATCACTGAGCTGATTAACAGCTCTCCTAGGGCTGGCCCGAATGATTAGATTTTTTTTTTTTCGTGGCTAGGAACCAATTGGTTACTTAGCAACGGGACCTACATTTTATTGTGGGATCCGAACCACATTAAATCGAGAAGTAAATTCCTCTGGTTCGGTATTGGCAGCAGCAGGGAGCGAACTCGGGCAACCAGGTTGAGAGGTGAGTACGCAACCCACTCGTCCAATGAGGAGCTAGTTTTAGTGGTAAAGGATAGCGAGGAAAAGAGGAGAAGGTCTTTAACGGAGAAGCTCGAATGAAATCAAACAAATACTTCAAAAATATTTGTTTTAAAATGTTCTCACATCTATCTGCCTTCACATATTAATGGATATGTGCTTTGAAATCATAAATACACACAGATATTTAGACATTTATCTGCACCCAATGAATGTTTGGAAAATTATATATATATATATATATATATATATATATATATATATATATATATATATATATATATATATATATATATTATATATATATAATTTGTGCATGTATGTGAAATCGTGTGGTGGATGCTTGGGTACGAGAGAATGCGCGCTCGTGTTGGTGATTTCGAATTAATATTTTTATGTTTGTTTAAACCTATTTGTGTGATGAGAGAGAGATAGAGAGAGAGAGACCATTATTTACTCTGGGCAATATAAAGGGTGTAACTAAATAAAAACTGGAAGGTTAAAGCCAAAGTGAACAATTAAAAAAAAAAATAAAGAAAAGTGGCTAAGGGTGGTAAAAATGCGAATAGCTTCCATTACATAACACTCGCTAACGTTAGTGTCATCCTCCCCCCCTCCCCCCCACACGCTCCCTCCCTCATTTCTTTGTCCACCTCTCCCTGCTCTCCCCCCTTCCCCCCCACGAAAAGGGCCCTCATCTCCCTTCACTGAATACCTCCATCCTATCAATCTGTTGCAGCGTCACGACGTAATCACAGCGCTGGTTGAGTCTGCTTACTTTTGTCTTTCAAACAAACCGAGAACAACCCCTCCCCCATCCCCCTAGCCTTCTTCTTCCCTCCCCTCCCTTCTTTCCACATCCTCCCCTTTCCGTCCCCTTCCCCTCCCTCTCACCTATTCCCCTCTCCTCCCCTCCCTTCCTTTTCCCAACTTTTACTTCCTCCCTGCCACTTCTCCCTCCCTTCTCCCATTCCCCCTACCAATCTTTTCTCCCCATTCACCAGATCAACCCCATCCCCAGAACCACTACTATTTTTTCCCTCCCTCCACCTTCGATTCTTCTCCCTCGTGCTAAGTCCTTCCTTTTCTTACGTATATATAACATTCTCCGTCACCTTCGATTCTTCTCCCTCGTGCTAAGTCCTTCCTTTTCTTACGTATATATAACATTCTCCGTCCCGAAGGAAGAAGCCATTCCTATAAGCAAGCGGTCATTTCTGTCGGGGCTTGAGAAGGAACTTTCGTTCCCTGTTACTTGAAGCCAGATTTTTTTTATTGCTAAGTAGAACCTTTATTTCTTATGCGTATGTAAATAGATTTATAAAGCATGATAGTTGAGGTAATGATTGGCACAAAAAGATTTTTTATATGTCACAATTTCTATGTGATGAAATGTCTTACTTAATTTAGCCATGTTAAGGACCTCAGTAAGACTTGTTTACTTTGAATTCCTGCAGCGTCCTCTACGTATATTCCTCCTCTAAGCGAGACATTAAACGATATTGTTTTTAGATATAATTGAGACATTAAGCCCTAAAAGTGACATTTTCTCCGGTCACTTTCATTAAAATAAGTAAGAAAAGAAATCACTGACAACTGTAGCATCTTATATACATTTGACCGTCCGCACTTGAAAGAGTCTGACTATTGAAAGTTAAACATCTCAGGTATCACTTTCCTATATCCAAAACATCCGCCCAAACCCTAAAAGAAGCTGTGACCAGGACAGCCCCTTAGCCCCCAAAACACCGACCAATTGTTGCCTGTCTCCTTCCCCTTCCCCCCTTACTCTGGCCGTCCTCCCGCCCATGATAACCATCGCTAACGATCACTTCCAGCGTATTAATGACACGGGCGTAATAATTGGATTGGTAGTAATGGCCGAGTCGGGCCCCTCACTTCATTTCCAACAGACCAGGAGACTCCTCCTTATAGATCTCTTTTTGATAAACTCGCTTACGTGCCCTTAAGTTTATCGAGAGCGGCGCGGTGCTGCTACGGATTTGAGGTATCTCTCCTCTTCGACAGGTATTCTACCGGAAATGATAATCCTACCTGAAGTCGTCTAGGAACATGAAACGGCTTTTCCAAAAAAACGAAATCGAAAAAATATGGGCGTCAATATTTATGAAGTTTATAAGCAGCGGTTATCACCACGAAGTTAAAGAGAGAATATATATTTCTTTAACTTGAGTGACGGATACTAGTGACTATTTTAGTTTTTGAATAAGCGCATTATCAATTAATTAATATGAGTGATACATTGACCTACTATAGCAAAGAGAGGAATCCCTATCTGGAAAATTTTAATACGTTTAACCTACCATTTAGGGTACTCAATTTCACGGTTAGAGCCGTTTCTTTCATTCACGAGGACCTGAAATTTGTCTTGCAAATGCAAGGTCAATGAGGGCGTGGTTTCTGTCAAGGATAATCAGTTATTTATATACCCATCATAGAAGGTGATTACCAGCTTTCTACCTGGATGCCATCTGGTGGAGTACAAACTGAAAGTGTTTTAAGCCGTCGGAGATATTATTCAAGTACATTTATGCCTCATTACTTGTAAGAGAAAGGCTACGCACGACAAATATTCTTACAAAGTGTATGCGGTAACTGTACGGACGGCTTAAAGAGCAAGAGCCAGTGCTAGGATTAGGCTGGATTAATCTGGAGAGAGAGAGAGAGAGAGAGAGAGAGAGAGAGAGAGAGAGAGAGAGAGATGCGATAAACTTGAATAGCAATGTACGTCTCAATTTGATGAGTTCTCTTGTTGAAGGAAAGTGCTGTTAGGTCAAAACTGTGTAAATTATAAGCGAAACTCCTTAGCTTTTTCTAAAAATCAGAGCAAAATCATTTTCATGCATACATACATACACACACACACACCACACACACCCACATTTATATATATATATATATATATATATAATATATATATCTATATATATCTATATATATATATATATATATATATACACATATTACATACATACATACATACTCTATGTGATAAGCTCATACACTATAAGTTTCGAACATTTAAGTACGATTGCCTTCAGGAAGGTAGAATGGTCAGAATAAAATTATTAGAATATAACTAAAGTCCGTACTATACTGAAGTCAATAAACAACGCCAGTTTTAGTATTAGCATATTGAAATCCAGATGCATAAATTACCTTTTATGGGAATACTTTACGATTTAATTTAGCTTACGTAAATAATTTACCGCGGACAAAATGTGAAATTGTACCAGCAAATTAACAAACTCCTCTATGTCATCGATATCACTCCAAATCGTCTTTTAAATAATGAACAATAACGCCTGTCTTTTATTTTAATGAATAATAACCCTTATTAAGCCTGTACAGTTTAGCCTGCATTTCATTCCAGCAAAAGCCTATCACTTTAGTTGCATTGAGGGCATTAGATACCACACATAATGAAATTCAGTACCTGTCCAGCACTATTTTTCAGTTATTGATGTATTTTTTTTCTCTTTTTTTTGGGGGGGAGAGGGGTATTGCTCTCAAGACGTAAAATACCCAAAGGTTCCAGCAACATTTACACTCTACATTCTCCTTCCAGTTTTCTGAAAAGTAACTATCTGTCCGTCCGCTGCACGCACTTTTTCCGTCCGCCCTTAGGGTTTAAAAACTACTGAGGCTAGAGGGCTGCAAATTAGTATGTTAATCATCCACCTCCAAGTCATCAAACATACCAAATTGTAGCCCTCTATCCATAGTAGGTTTTTTTTTTATTTAAAGTTAGCCATAATCGTGTGTCTGACAACGATATAGGCCAGACCACCAACGGCCCGTGGTTAAAGTTTCATGGGCCGCATTATACCGAGACCACAGAACGATAGAGATATTTTCGGTGGCCTTGACTATGCAGAAAACTCGATTGAGCCGAATAAACTTCGGTGCGTTTTTTACGTGTTGATTTTTCTTAAATACACTGGGAGAAAATCACACCTGGGTAATAATAACTATACACAAAATATTTGAAGACGATGTCCTCACATATTTCTATAGAATTTTTTCAAGTACTAATCCTGTGAGAAGATGTAACGTTGGATTCGCTTCAAGTTTCAGGACATGACAAAGAGATCAGCTCGAAATACATGATGAATAATTAACCTGGAAGCGAGAATATTTAAAATAATTCATAGGTGATACTGAATAAACGACGCTGAGCTTAATGCTGGTGCGAATGCGTCCCCTATGAACATGATCTTGTCACTACACTTTCCGGAATGGTGTGGTTCCTTTAGTGGGGATTTCGGCTAGTTTATGATACAGGGACAGTTGCTGGTAATTTAGCATTTGGAGCACAGTACCTTTAAACTGAAGAGAGATCTCTTATTCCGGGTGGAGAGAGAGAGAGAGAGAGAGAGAGAGAGAGAGAGAGAGAGAGAGAGAGAGAGAGAGAGAGAGAATAATATATGCAAATTAGAAAGGTTTATGCTTCAACTTTCATAGCGGCTAAAAAAAAAACTTGTAGTAATCACATTAGTATTCAGCTAATCTAGCAGCGGCTGATTGAAAAGACAGTACATAAGAAAAAAAAGGGCGTTGTGCCTACAAACTCTCTACGATTAAGACGCTCAAAAATTTACTATATCCTCTCTCTCTCTCTCTCTCTCTCTCTCTCTCTCTCTCTCGTGCATTTATTCATAAGCTTTCATTACACACCTAAAAGATCTCGATTCAACCTCTTGTGACAAATAGTCTATCAGCAATCAAGATCAGTCTGTCAAAGACAGACTCATTTATCTGCATTTATTTCTTTAGAAAACCATGTTTCAGGTTGAATGGCTTTTACTGTAATACAACAGTATAATATGAAGATAAAAGGCCCATAAGACACTATTTAAACGTTGCAACCATATATTTAGAGAGCAGTTCCTTCTGTGCTTCAAAAGGAAATGAATGAAATTGATAGGAGACTCCTTAATCATTTACAAAATTCCTGGTTCTTTACCCCTGAGGGAAAGATAAAAAGAATAATTTTTTTAAGCATCGTCATCTTTCATTGTAGCATATTCATCTCCAGGTGTTGAAGTGCGAAACGTACAAAGTGTCATTTAGCTTCTCAGCCCACTCAGCTATACTGTCATAAATAGGGTTAAACACTCGTAAGTTTTTACATATATGTACCCCTGCCACCTTGTCGGTAGCGCCATATTGGATAGACCAAGGCTACTGCCTACGTCTTCATCAACATAATCGTCAGATCCGCAGTACACACGGACGTATGGTAAAGTAGATTTTTCTGTTCTCTTCAGATTCTTCCTCCTCTCCTTTCTTGTAATGATACATCTTCCCCCAATTACTCCTCGAGAGGCTGTAATTACCTCTCGGTCATAAATATGAAAAACAGGGATTAGCTGCGGTAAAGTGGTAGTGTTTGATTTTTTTTTTAAATGCTTGAAGCCCCTACTCATTAGGCTCTCGGAGATAAGGTTGCGTCCGCTAGGTGGCAATTATAAGCGGTTCTGTATTTCTTTATGCGAAAGCACTCAGAAGACGTTTCCTTTTATGTGAGAGAACCTTAAGTGAAGTCTTTTACGCGAAGGTAATGAAAAGCCTTTTCGCTTACTAGGGGAGTAAGCCTACAATATACTTTGTTGTTAGTGGTGTTCTTGCTGTTGTTGTTCGTGTGGAGGTGTTAGGAAAGCCCTTTGAAGGAGAATAAAAAGGTTTGAAAAGGGGTTTGGCGTTCAATTAAAGATACAGGAATTTCAGGATAGGATAATTATGCTTTATTTATTAGAATGAAAATGTAAAAAAATAAATAATTTGCATGTTAAACAGTACATAACAATTATTTTTCATAAAATATAGCGTATTTATTTCAATTTTCGTAGATGAAACAACGCTCTATTTAACCGTATATTTTAGCACGCGCCCAAGTAAGCTGGAGGTCGGATCACGCCTTGTTTCTTTGCCTTGTTGGAGACGGGCAGTGGAAGTTGGTTTATGCCAGTAAGGCGGGGGGGGGGGGGGGGGGCGGGGGGGGGGGGGTGTTTAGAGAGACCATATAATATACATTTGGCGGTAAAATGGAGTTTATGTATGTGGGAACTCTAGAATAGTATACACCCAGATATAATCGTCTTTAACCGTCGTGAAAAGAGAGAAAGGGAGATACAAAGAAAGATAACAAGAAATTAAAGCACGAAGCACCGCCAGTTCCGCAAACGTATTTACTAAAGGCATGACAGCATACAACATATACCTTTAAGTTGTACTGCCCCTACTCTCTCTCTCTCTCTCTCTCTCTCTCTCTCTCTCTCTCTCGTTTCACCAGAATAATGACTTTATCCTTTCGCCACAGAACTGTAATTAAGGGATTAAAATTAAAATAGATGTTTACAATGGAATTTTTACACGATAAGCGAGCAAATTAATACAAACATATCACCGGTATTAAAATAGAAAACATATGCAAAAATGTAAAGGCGTACTGTCCTATCCAACCCCCATTCCCCCAACAGGCGTACACACAGGAATTTCGCATATTTCAATTTCAATAGAGGGTTACGTAATGAGAGAGAGAGAGAGAGAGAGAGAGAGAGAGAGAGTTGCTAATTCTGAAGTCATGTGTTTAGGCGTCTAGTGTTTTCATACAAAATTCTATTTTGCACCTCTTCTGTATTGATCGATTATGAAATTTAGGTCCTTGAGGACCAAGAGCCGGAATCCATCATGATTATTCAGCGTCCTAATGAAAATTAAATATATAAAATCACTGTGATAAATTATGAATAAGTGATTGATACATAAATTAGTGTGATAAATTATGAATAAGTGAATGATACCAGTGTTCAAAATAATATGAACGTAAAAAACCTCCTCTGTATTACAGTACAGTAAATAATGTTATGCCCCTATAATTGTTACAGTCGCCTCTATTCCCTTAAGTCATATAATTTAGATCAATTATTCGTCTTCCGTATTCGTAGCCCCCCATCTTCACACGCAGTACAAAACCCTGTTCAGCCACTCAAGTCACACTGTCGTTACCATCACCGACCGCTCCCTGCATCTCACTTATAATCCCATCAACTCCTTAGTCTCTCCGTCTCTCCGTCTCTCCATTCTCCGACGACCTCTTTATCGCACTCTTTATGTCCTCGGCAACTGTCACCTCCATATGCATCCTCAAAATGACACTGGCAATTTCCATTTTTGTGTCATACAGCTCTGCTTCACATCTGTCTTACAGATTCAGCAAATCTTCAAAAGTACTCACTCTCTCGACTTAGGAATGCTTTTCCTCAAAGGTATGTACCCTTCTCTCCTCTCTCTCTCGCCATTTGCATATTTAAATCTGAGATTTGTTTCATTTAACTTCACTTCCTGCATTTGCTTTGCATTTGCTTTCCTAAGTCAGAAGTCTTTCCCTGGGTTTTTTATTTTATTTTTCTCATTTACTTGTCTTCTATTTCTCTCATCATCGTCTTGCGTATCAACCTCGTGCTCCTGCAAACCTGTACATATTCTCTTCTCTCATACAGCTGCGCTCGAGATAATTACATTTTTTTATTGTTCCTTAGCTAAACATTCCATTTTCTCATCCATGAACAGTTAAGGCGCTTTCTGTCGAACAATATTAAGACTGTTGTAGGTCGTATCAAGTGTGGATAAACGCATAAAGAAAATAGCCTCCTCTAAAAATAAGTGCTCAGTTTTTTTGGAAACAACACCTGCCAAAGAGATAAACGCGCGCGCGCGCGCACACACACACACATATGTTACATATGCTGAGTATCGTGCCTTAACAGTATATTTTAAGTTTTATGCGTGTATAAAAGAATGTAATGTTGGGTTTAAACATTGTTATGTAAATACTTTAAAAGCTTTTTTTAATACTAACGGTCTACATAATATACATACAAACACACACACATATGAATATACATAATATATATATATATAATATATATATATAATATATATATATATATATATATATATATATATATATATATATATATATATATATATAATATATATATATGTGTGTGTGTGTGTGTGTGTGTGTGTGTATGTGTGTGTGTGTGTGTGTGTGTGCAGAATGTATGTGTTTAAAAAAAAAGGTTAAAGTATTTACATAAAAATGTATAAACCCAACCTTACATTCTTTTATACACGCATAAAACATAAATATACTGTTAAGGCACGATACTCAGCATATGAAACGTAAATCTCTTAGCCTAAAAACTTTATGATCATCCCTTTTGATCTCGGAGGGAGAAAGAGAAAGAACGAGAAGAGGAAGAAGGGACAGGGAGAGAGGGAGATTGCCGAGGTACTGCCGTTCCACCCCCCAGAAAAAAAATATTCCTCATTCCCCTGGCCATTATTCAGTGCTGAAATATTACTCTCACCTAGCATTATTGGGCGCGAATCCTCGGCCTTATTATCACGGAGAAAAATTATGTGGCTGGCCGAAATAACTTCCCTTCTCGAACCCTTATAGTCTGTTTGTTACTGATGTGCAAAGGCTTTTACGGTAGATCCCGATGCAACAGAGTTTGTTTTTAAACCAGATGTAATAAAAACATCATTACTTGGTATGTTCTTTTCTGTTTTCTTTTCTATTTTTTTTATGAGGCTAATCGACGTTACGAATCCAGGTGTCTTTTCTTATTCGAATATTTCCAGGCGTCAATTTTGACACCGTAACGTCGACTGATGAAAAGGAATGGAATATAGACTTTTGGCCAAAGGCCAAGCACTGGGACCTATGAGGTCATTCGGCGCGGGAAAGGTAACTGAGAGCAGGTAAGTTTGAAAGGTGTAACAGGAGGAAAACTTAGCAGTTGCACTATAAAATAATTACTAGGAGAGGATGGATGGCAAGATGGAAGAAAGATAATATGAATGGAGGCACAGTAAAAGGAATGTAAGGGGTTGCAGCTAGGGCCCGATGGGACGTTATAAAGAACCTTTAGTAATATCCACAGTGCACCCCGTGAGGTGCACTGACGGCACTACCTACGTCAGTTGCGTAGAATAAAACAACAATCAACCGACATTGAGAAATCGTCAGACTTTGATGAATAGGACGATGATGCAGGTTTTAAGAAAATCACTCGGAAGTTTAAAAAGAGATAAAAACGAATAAATCTTCCTTGAGAGAGAGAGAGAGAGAGAGAGAGGAGAGAGAGAGAGAGAGAGAGAGAGAGAGTTTCCCTTGAAGTCTTTCTCAGACGCCAGGGCGCTCATTTGCAAATGTACAACGCAGCTCATACACCCGGCAAGAATATAAACACCAGCTTCTGCATCAGCCACTCAGAGGTCGTGGAGAGTGCTGCTGCGTTGGTCTCTTTCTCTCTCTCTCTCTCTCTCTCTCTTTGCATTTCACTCTCATTTGCTAACTTATTCATCACCGAGAAAGAGTATTATAAGCTTTAACGAGGAATGCATTATCATGAATGAATTTCTATTGCGTACTCTAATTTATGGCGAGGTTACTTTAATGTTTAAGTTACAAACTTCATTAATGTAGTTTGCTTATGCAGGAACGCTCGACCTAATTCGTTTTCTGTAAAGAAAACTATCGCGCCGTCTTTGTCTGTCCGTCCGAACTCTTTCTCTCGGCCCCCAGCTCTTGAAAATTACTGAGGCTGGAGAGCTGCAAATTGGTATGTTGATCATCCACCCTCCAATCATCAAGCATACCAAATTGCAGCCCTCTACCCTCAATAGTTTTCATTTATTTAAGGTTAAAGTTAGCCATGATCGTGCGTCTGGCAACGCTATAGGACAGGCCACACCGAAACCTTGATTACGCGCTGTACAGAAATCTCGATTGCAGCGAAGACACTTCGGCGCATTTTTTACTTTTTTTATAATGCCTTTGAATACCTTATTAAAAATACGTGTTGCTGGAAAGAGAGTTCTTTTAATCTTATTACGGAAAATGTATCTTGCTTACAAAAATCATCTTTTATTCCTATACTGAAGATGCGTCTCACTAGAAAAATGTCTTTTAATCCTTTACTGGAAATGACTCTCACTGTAAGAAGGTCTTTTATCCTTTTACTGAATATGTCTTACTGATAAAAATCTTTCAAGCCTTTACTGAAACGGAGTCCCATTGAAAATATGTCATTTAAGCCTTTGTGTAAAAAATGCGTAGTAAACAAAATTCTTTTAATCCACCATTAAAGATATGAGTATGCATTTATCTATGACGCATAGGACAAATACTCTGCATTCAGCTGATCATATCGCATCAACCTGGACAAATACTGATATGGTCACCTTTTCCGTGTAAAAATGATTAACCACCTCACTCCCGTGGGTTAACCAATTCACCTCTTGAGCGGAGCAATTATGTCGTTCTCCCATAAAGGAGTAAGAAGAAGAAGAAGAAGAATAAGAAGAAAAAGAAGAAGAAGAAGACTTTATAAGATGCTGCGTTCCCGAACCGATTTTAAAAAGAAGAGAGAGAGGAACAAGAAGGGGAAACGGAGGATGGCAAAAGGCAGCTTATAGCCTGAATGATTTACGCTTCTGGGATACGCCGTTATACCTCAGGTGCAAAAGAATCCTCCAGACTCGCGCACACACAAGAATAGGCCATTAAGATGCTTGTGCCGGGAAGATAATGACTGCCAAAACACGTTCTTTACGCGGTTCAGTGAGAGGCCGCTGATGTGAGGCCGAGTCAAAGCCAGTCTTTTGTCAAGAGGGTGGATAGATTGACCTTACATCCTACGGCAACGTCAAGTCCTTTTGATCTCTCTCTCTCTCTCTCTCTCTCTCTCTCTCTCTCTCTCTCTGTCGCGAAGGCCGGGAAGGTCTCTGAAGGATCTTTAAGAGTTCTTCAAAGGAAACGCCGCCATCAAAGTGATTGGAATTCTTGGTCACGCCTGAGTGCTGGAAAACGCTCAAGGGCTCGCTACATTGTTATATACATTAAGTGGGAATCGGGAAATACCTTTTCTTTCCCTTTTTTTTTTTTTACCTCCATGCTCTCTTTTCTATCAGGCGAGCACCCCAACCCCCACCACCCACAACCCAACATCATTCACCTTCTCTCTCTCTCTCTCTCTCTCTCTTCTCTCTCTCTCTCTCTCTCTCTCTCTCTCATTCGTTTCATATTGAAGACGTTGCGTTGCTTTGAAGCTGGCATGGATAAAAAGAGTAGGTTTCCGGCTCCTCTTTTGTTTGCTTCGCTCTTCGCTTTTAATATTTTCGGATTGGGGAGCGAGACGCTTTTCTTCCAGTCTCTGAGAGCAGCCCATGGCCCAGTTCGGGCTGCGATTCCATGATGCTGACTAATAGCTAAGGTGGTAAGTGAAAAGGTTTTTATGTAGAACTCTCAATGCCGAGGACAGGAGTAACTCTGTAAAAGGTGCACAATAATAGATCAATGGTCTTTTAATTTTCCCTCGTGGCATTGCCTTTATTTATCAATGGTAGAATGTGAGATTTTATGAAAATGTATATAAAGCTTTCGAACCCTATCTTGGGTTCATCATAAGCTAAAATAAATAGATAAATTAATAAATAAATAAAAAGTTTGACTAAAGATGACCCAAGGATACGGTTCGAAAGCTTACTATACATTTTTATAAAGTCTCACATTCTACCATTGATATATTATAGTGGACCTTATGCAAAGAAAATGTTATCGCTAACCTGGAGAAATACCCGGAGAGAATATTAGACGCTGAATATTATTCGTAGAATGTTAGGCGATGGAATATCGGTCATAAAGGAAGATGTTAGTCATTAGTTACATTCATCAGATGTCTTTCACTGGCTACGTCTAGTAAGAGTTCTTCGTCATATTGTTATTATTATTATTATTATTATTATTATTATTGGTTGCACTCCACAATAACATAGCTGCGCGAGAGTTGATGGTTCTTTATAAAGAAGCATCAACTCCCACACAGCTATAGTATTATGGACCTGCAACTATTATCATCATTTTGAACACGGAAAAATGTGCTCATTATTATTATTATTATTTATTGGTCAGTACTGATGACAAATGTTCTAGCTATACGTCTCACGTTCTAAGACTTCAAGACTTCTCAAGTTATTTTGAATCTGATGGGTGGGGAGTTGCAGCTATTATCATTATTATTATTATCATTATCTTCGTTATAATCAGTAACGAATGTAGCGATAGTAGCGTCACTTGTAGTCATAACTTGCACGAAGATTTACGGAAGGGAACAAAATGACACGAACTTCTGCAGCAAATTTCCACAAAGGAGAAAAAAAGGTATGTCTAGAAGAACGAGAGTAATAAACAAGGGAAATGAGTAAAGCTGTACTAAGTATTATGCAAAGAGAAAATAACTCGCTACAACAAGTGAAACTAAATATAATGAATCAGCAGACATATAAATATTTATAGAAGAATGTGCTTATGCTATGACCTAGATGGGAATAATTGTTATATAGACAGACATTAAGGAATAGGGTGACAGAATTTTGTCTTAGGATGGGTGCACATCGATGGAAAACATGTCAATAACACATGTCTGCAACTTATCGCATACATATCCCAATTAGGTTGAATACAAGTTAGTGCCTCACTCGTATTCTTAACCGAGATTATCAAGTTTGTTTTCTTCTTGCGGTCGTAAACATGTTTATACTCTGTTCGTGATATGTATGCAATAAGTTGCAGAGGTGTGTTTATATATTTTACTGTTGTAAACAAATGTCAGCAGTAACCAATTGCCTTTATATCAAGATCAAGTTGAAAATAGCTCAGTGACCGCAAGTGGAAACGAACATTTGGAAAACGTCGCATAATCGTATGAAGCACTGGATAGAATTACCAATAAGTCGTTGACTTGTATGCAACCTGTTAGGATGCGTGTGCGATGAGTTGCCTGCTTGTATTTATGACATATTTCACCGCAGCGTGGACCACCTCTACACGACACATCAATCACAAACAAAGGCGCAGATTCCTCCAGTCTCTTAAGCAACGCATGACTAAAAGATTAGATGCTGAGAGGTCCCACCTTAGCTTCTATCAGCCCCACTGGTTACAAAGGTTAAATGATATCATTCAGTGCATGAAGTTCGTCAGAGATCCTACGATTGGTCAACTAGTCGAATAACAGATGCTTGATAAGAGCGGTTAAAAGTATCAGAATGCATGAGCCTATATCCCATGAGCATGACAGCAACGTCTTTAAAAGAAAAAAGTGATACGATCTCAGACTACATTAGGCCGTACTTGCGGATACTCTCTCTCTCTCTCTCTCTCTCTCTCTCTCTCCTCTCTCTCTAGAAAAATAAAAGTTAATATACACGTTTCCATTCCAGATTAGCATATCAAAGAACGCTCAGGGTTTATAGAAACACGGGGAATTGCTGTTGACTTGAAACCGCGCGCCTTCATCTGATAACTCACGGAAAAATCCTCCAGATATGGAACCGCTGATCAGCTGAATATTGACTCAGTGATGCTGCAGTGTCATGCATCATGTATGACCCCATCAGCGATAAGAGGGCGCTGACTATTCGTCATCCTCTCGGTGAATGAATGTAAATTCACTGAAGGCATTCGCAGTTATCGTAAGGGTGTGTTGTCGTTGGCGCTGAACACGTAAGGATTGCTAGCTTGTTTTGTGCCCTGGAGAATTATACTGCGTTCACCTAAAAAGAAAAAAATGAATAAAACCTTCTTTTGATCTTCAGGAATCCCACTTCTCCCGCTTTCAATCTCTCTTATTAAATATACCATATGTCTCCCCCTACCATCATCCCTCCCCGCTCTACCAACCACCATCCAAACTTGGGGGTTGGAATGGGTGCTTCATTCCTTTATCATCTTTTCAGAATTTCTCATTCGTCTATTTTCTCAACGTGCAGTTCGTAACCCAATTTCCATCAGGTACCTATCGTCATTCTTTATTGATTTTTGTTCAGGATACGTCTTTGATTCCTTCCTCCGAACGTCCTGTGATATTGCTTTGATTCCTTGCCCCAAACGTCAATATCCTTTTCATGTTACTCTCTCTCTCTCTCTCTCTCTCTCTCTCTCTCTCTCTCTCTCCGTTCTACTAAAGCATAAAGGGCAAATCTAGTTAAAGGTTTTCTATCCTTTGGTGTCTCTACTTTTGTTTCACCTTAAAGGACAAAACCAATGATCTAAATTGTTCATTCCATTCGTGTATCTATAACATCACTCTTCCCTTCGCAGGAATAAGGCTTCTCCGAATTGTACAGCAATTCACTGACACCTGAGGATTTGCTCCTGGTAATTCCTTCCCGACAAGAAACAAGTCAATTTGAAATTTGTCTCTAAAAGTCAATGGGGAAATGAGATGCTGTTAATTCTGCTACTAAGCAGCGTGACAGTGACAGTTTTACATATCATATGTTTGTTTCTGAATTACATCAGAAGGCTTCCTTCACGAGATAAGTTAGCTATTTATTGGAATGGGAATATGGCAAAACATTACACCTGTGAGCCTCTCTTTGGGACCTATGAGACTGTATGGTAACTTCCTTGTGGTGTGCGTGCGTGCGTGTTTGTATATGCGTGTATGTATAATACAGGTCTGTCTATCAGCCAGCTTTTCTCACCTTCCTAAGTTGTTATAACACGTTTTCACATCACTAATATGAACGCAAAGCTATTACATATATTTCTTCCAATATTCATGATAATAATACGCCATATAAAAGAAAAAAAATTGTTTGCTGATAACAATAAATATTCGCAAAATGCTGACTTCTCTTTTTTCTGATTGCGTCATCTCTTATATTTTAGTACCCTCCGTTACAAACTTTAGATATGTTTTAATATTCATAAGAATGATATGCCACTTCAAATAAACATTTCTTCGTCCATAAGAATGCGTATTCGCAGAACGTTATCGCTGTCTTTTTTTTTTTTTTTTTTTTTTTTTTTTTTTTTTGCACGGGTAGAAAACCTTTCAAATGCTCAAGATAAATAAATGTTGCCTGGCTGAAACCCTCGTAGAAACCCTTGATAACTGGCACTCATGGCGTGACTGATCTATGCGTTAACACATAACAAAAAGCCGCTTTTGTTTCGCGTGTGACAAGCAGTTTAAAAGCAACGTAATTATTATTATTTTTTTTTTGTCGCACACTTTGCGAGAACAAAATAGCTTCGGACTCTCACGTGAAAGATAATAAAACTAAAAGCGACAACCACTGATCCTGATTAGCTGCTTCTTCTTGACTCCAGTTATTATCCGACGAAATACTTCTCTAATGAAGCCGAATTCGCGAAAATAATTCCAACCTTTAATGCAAGTTTGGATACGCGATGCAATTTGGGTATTCATTCGAAAAAGGGAATTCTCGGTATTTCAGCTCAAAATGGGGCGAGATTACTGGTCGCATCATATAAAGCGGGTTTAAGCGCAATTAGGTGCAATATAGGATAAATACAGCATTCAAGAGAGAGATTTCGGGTTCGTCCTCCGATGTAATTATAATCGAGTTGCTTATTTAAAGAGAATGCTAATTATGTCCACGACTGTAGCTGGAGAGAGAGAGAGAGAGAGAGAGAGAGAGAGAGAGAGAGAGAGAGAGAGAGAGAGAGAGAGAGAGATTTTACAATTTAAAAAATGGGGTAAGGCTAACTGCCAGATTCAAATCCCGATTAATATTTCCAGACTTTGAAAAAGATTAGCGCTTCCATTTATTCTCCTTCTCCACTGCCCAGTCCTAAAAGGCCAAGCCAATTTAGCGATAAATGCAATCTAAGCTTAATTGGCAGTTCTATTTCATAAGCTTTTTCCGTGTTATGTTTATAGTTGGTATTTCTTATTAATTGATTCACTGTCTTTGCGTGCTAATTATTCATTCATTTCCTCATGTTTCATTTTGCCTATTTATTTTTTGGTTGTCTGTTTTTATTGGTATTCATCTGTTTCTCCATATATCTTTTAGATTCAGTCACTTTTTTCCTACTAATTATTCATTTATTTCCTCATGTTTCTTTTTATCTTTTTTTTGGGGGAGTGGGGGAGGGGAGGGGAGGTTAGGGGGTGTTGTCTGTTTCATTATTTGTATCCATCTGTTTCTCCATATATCATCTAGTCGATATATAAACTTATCATTTAAGTCTTTACTTACTTAATTACCAATATACAATCTAAATTATTCCCCATTCACGTAACGGGAACCAGCGCTTGAGGGCAAAACTTAACAGCTTTAACAGCAAAATTAACAGCTCTAACAGCAAAATTATAGCTTTAACAATAACACATTATTGGCACACTTTGAAAGCGGGAGACAAGGCGATGCGGCTGTTGCACAATAAACAGGATTATTTATAGTACATGTTGCTCATCAGATACCAAATAAGAGGTCGTGCTGAACATTATCATCGGAGAATAATGGTTTTGTTTATTGGCCGGGTTACACGGACTATTTCCTCTCTCATCTATTGCCTCTTTCTTTTACTTTTCTTTGAACTGGTCCAACTGTTATTCAAACATATTTAAAATGATATCATTACTAATGTATACAAAGAAAACTCATAATCACATGAGTCAACAATATGGAAAGTAAATCCACAGTAGTATGTCTGTTTGATTTTGTTATTTACCTAAAATATATGAAGCAGAAAGCTTTCGATGACCTGCACGGTCCTCCTTGTCAATCTGACTATAATTTCAAAAAGTGGCTACGTAAAACTTTGTTTTTGACATGTGTTTACAAACAGGTTGATGTCTGAAGATGGGTAGTTGGCTCTTCATGTTATCCCCTCATTCTCTAACGGAAAACCAGCTAATCGCCCAGATCTTCTAGATGGCGGTTCGGTTCTTGAATCACTTGGTCGGTTGTCCATTTGTAATTATAATTAGATTGACAAGGAGGACCGTGCAGGGAGGTCATCGAAAGCTTTCTGCTTTATATACTTTGAATAACAAAATCAAACAGACGCTCTACTGTGGATTTACTTTCCATTACTAAGGTAACTAGAATTTCAAAGGGAACAACTGACTGAGGAGAAATATCCTTGGCGTCAATTTTTACGACAGAGAAAACAGGTCCGCCTACTCAATCATAAACTAGTAACTACGTTACTTTAACTAAATACGACGTCAATTTAACGAAACGCAACGTTAACTTAACTAAATACAACGTTAATACACGTTATCATGATCCTTGAAAAAAAAATGGTTTAACAATGAAATGACAGTTCTAATACAATCTTGTTACTGCGTAGTTTTGACGACAAAAAACTAAATCATTATTTATGTCTTTCGTTAAAATTATTTCCCATACCAGAAAAAAAAAGAGAGACAGTCCAATGATCAGAATACTTCATCATGGGATTACATGACTTCACACCTAATCCTACACTTAGTCATACAGCAGTTCCCCAGGAATGAGGGCGTCGCCCACTGGGTGCCTCATCAATACCCAGCCGTAGGAGGTGGTAAACAGCCACTTGTGCTAGGGCATTTCCTTTTGCGGTCTTTTAGTTTAGGTTAGAGTCATTAGACGATGCCCTTCTCTCTCTCTCTCTCTCTCTCTCTCTCTCTCTCTCTCTAAGAAGGGGGTTTGGAAATGTTGGTTTCTGTCCATAGCTCTCTCTCTCTCTCTCTCCCTCTCTGTCTCTGTCTCTTTGAGAAGGATGTTGGAAATGTTGGTTTCTTTTCATTGCGCTCTCTCTCTCTCTCTCTCTTTCAGAAGGAGACTCGGGAAACTTTCTGATTATTTTCATAGCCTTCGAATTTTCTTCTCTCTATCTCTCTTGTTTCTCTACTCCCAGCCCGACCCCGCTCCCGCCTACCACCCCCCACCCCCTACCCCCAACCCCCAACACACACACAAACATACCCAGGATCTTTGAGGGACTGGATTAAAAATGATGAAATGTATTTGATTAAACCATAATCTCGTTGAAGTAAAAAACAAGCACATGATAATTAGAATCTCACGCCTCATTTTTATTCAAATAATTCCACCTAATAACATCTCATAAAGAAAAGAACGATTCTCACTTAGAGAAAATGGCTTTGCTATCAGAAATAAAATAGAAATCAAAGTGATAAAAAGTTTCTTTCTCTATTTCGTCTTCTCTTCCTTTAGGCATCGGGAAGAAAGGTCCTTCGGTTGTTGGGGGTGGGGGAGGGGAGAACTCAAAGTTTAAACACGGTAATATGGGAAAACAAATCCTAAACGGAAAGGTCTTGACTCGAAGTGAAATCAAGTGTTTCATAAAGGAGACATTTCATCGTCATAATGAGATAATCCAAAGATGAGGTTCGCGAGATTGTTTCATTATACACATCATCTTACTTCGACTTTCATCATTGAGAGATTCATTAAAAACCCATACGTCACTCATCCTTTCATACTGATTAGTCATTGTAATGAAAAGAGAGAGAGAGAGAGAGAGAGAGAGATGACGCTTAAAGCACAAGACTTCTAACTCACTGATAAATCTTCAGCTAATTACTATTTTATGAGTGCATGCAAATGAATTAGTAGCGCTTACTGCGAAAAGTCAGTCATCCAACTTTTATACAAACAGCATCATTCCCAGATGTCATAACGGGTCACAATGATGAACGCCTGAGCCAAGTCTGACTGACGAAATAGAGCAAAATAATCATAGATTTTCTCAGTACCTGATCGGTGTCTGATGCTTGTATATACTCTGTTTTTTTCCATCTGTCCATCCGCCTGTGGTGTTTTTGTATAGTAACACTGCGTCCCGGGCTTTAAATAGTTACGGTATGTGTAAGTTTTAGGTAAATAAAAGGATATCTGGGTGTACAATGGCAACTGAAAAGTGTTTTAATAATTTACTGTATGCGAAGTACACCGTGAATAGATTATTATTATTATTGTTGAATGTAAGCTGAATGTAACTATCTAAAGCCCGGGACACAGTGTTACCATACGGAAACACCACAGGCGGATGGACAGAATATAGTGTGGGTTATGATTACGGATGTTATTGTCACAAACTTTATTGAACGTTTAGGCTCCTTAACCTAATTAAGTGCCTAATCAATGTGTTTGCCATCTTGCAATACCTGAGTTTTTACAGTTGTTCAGTCTACTGCATATCCTGCGGTCTAAAATCTTCTCTATACATGCATAGAATGAAAATACATATCAAACAACGTACTCGCACGTATACAAGGAATCTACATATAAATATATATATATATATATATATATATATATATATATTAATATAATAATATATTATATATACGTATATATTTACCTCTTTATTGAAATATACACTTTATCATATACATGAGTGATTGTTTGTGTTGCATGTTTATATCGATATATAGCGTACGTTTTTACGGTGGTTTGCCTTTATCAAAGTAGTAGGGGTTGCATGGCTATCCGTGCATGTGCAAGCACCGTACAGAAACATCATCAAACTCGCAGTGTTCTTGCAATATTTCCCATGTTTCTCTGCATCCGTTGAATTGTGAGAAATCAAGCAGATATGACACTGGGTAAGTAAAAGATTGCGGTCCTTGATGTTTGTTGGTGGCTTAGCAAATCTTCAAGAATCCCTCCCCCCCCCCCCCACCCCCATCCTCTCTCCCCCCCCCCCCATCTCTCTCTCTCTCTCTCTCTCTCTCTCTCTCTCTCTCTCTTCATTTCATTACACTGACTAATCAGTATGAAAGAGGGACGTACGGATTTTTAATGAATCTCTCTATGATGAAAGTCGAACCAGGATGATGTTTGCAATGAAACAATCTCGCGAACATCATCCTCTGGATTATCTCATTATGCAACTTAAAAGTTTCCTTTATGAAACGCTTGATTTCACCTAGAGGGAAGAAAGACGAAAAAGAATCCCCCCCCAAAAACATTCTGTTCACGGAGTTTTCATCCACGCGTCACCTCCGAGGTGCAGCAGTAAAGATGGTAGAAGCACAATGGTACTACGCCGTGTTTAGTACTAGCCGCCCCCCGCCCCCAGGGATCAAAGATATCGTTTATGAATGTAATTTGTAGGT
Organism: Macrobrachium nipponense; assembly: GCF_015104395.2. NCBI lineage: Eukaryota > Metazoa > Arthropoda > Malacostraca > Decapoda > Palaemonidae > Macrobrachium > Macrobrachium nipponense. The sequence continues at coordinate 18,208,425 of NC_061106.1, forward strand.
CACACAAGATAGGAAAGGAATAGGTGTATACAATACTTTGATCCCCAAGGGGTTATAGTACTAAACACGGCGTCCCAAGGAGCTGCCGCCTTGTTTAGTACTAGCGCCTCGGGTGTGACCGCTCAGATAACAAGCGAGAGTGGCATCAAGATTGCTTATACTTGCAAGAGAAAACGAGGTTGATGCATTTTGCGCTAACGGAAGCTCCGACGGAAAGCTACCACGAGAGATGGAGCTTGCGTGCTTGTATTGGAGCATTCAGGCAATATCAAACTAGAAGAACAGCTTACAATACATGGCATACATTGTCATCGTCTTACACTTCGGATAATATTAAATAGTCAAAATATGTCAGTTCACTGAACAGCCGCTTCATAAACGAACAAAAATCGGTTTTAAAAAAGTACATTGAGCAAATAAATCATGGCCTGCTGTCACTCTTTAATATTTCTTTTTTTATCTTTTATTATGAAAATATAACAAAATTCTCTACATTATTTACATAGTACTTATCTTATAAATACATAAGAATAAAATTTAAAAAATGAAAGTACAATGTTAAATATACATGTTACAGAATTATATTGATAAAAATTCTCAGTAATTCAAATTTCCATCATCATATCCCAGTTGTCAAAGATTATAGTAGATCCATATAATTATAATACACTATTATGAGATTCAGGGCCTCTGTAACACGGTTTTTTCGCAATAACTTTTTATCTATGCATTTCATAAATATAACGCTTATTCAGAATACACATTATATCTACACATAAATTTTGACTGTATTCTGCATTACGTAGATAAATTTGGTACTAATAATGTAAAAGAGACTTTTTTTTTGAAGACGGGCCAACTTACTCAGAGAAAAGGTTTCGAACGCACTCGTTACGTAACTTATGACAGCATTTCTTCCCTCTTTCTCGGTGGATGATTGGCTATACGTAACGAAGGCTAGACCTCTGGCAACAATGACATAAAAATTTAAATACAAGCAAAGCAGTACACCTTTATGAACTCTGAAACCTCTCCACTGATAATTGTCATAATGAACAAACCAACAAAATATGTTAATAAATACAAAAACACTTCGATTATTAGTCTAACTCCAAAATAAGTTTCCTAAGAAATTGCAGTCTACTTTATAGGTCACAATCAGATTGACAAGATTTAGGGAATAGTTGGTAATTTTCAAAAACATAGTAGTCAAGCTTGATTTGATAACTGCTATATCCAATGTGAAGCAATTTTTATTTATTGGCTATCAAAAAAAAAAAAAAAAAGCCGTTACCGCATTTTGGCTTTGAACCTTCACCAATAATTATCGTCAGAATGATGACTTCATGAGGTTCCACCCACTTTGGCCTCGTTGTAATTCAGGATAACACTGAAGGCTATCATGGGCATTGTTGGATTGGAAAATTTAACTTCTGTCTATAAAAACTCATTTCTCGAGTAGTTGCAAGAAGTGCTAAATGATCCTCAAGGATCCCAGCAGTTGGCCTAAATGTTTAATTCATGTATATTACTGCTATTACTACAGTAGTATTACTACGCTAGCACAGATACCCCACCCACATCTATGTATCGTTCCGCCATTCATAAAGTCTTTGTCATGGCCATGGGCTTTCTCTTGACTGTAAAAAGTTGCAAGTCGTAAGACAAATGCAGTTTTGCAACCACGGGAAAAATTGCAAATCCTGTTAGCCATTCTTGACTGCTATGGGTTTCAGAGCCGATGGAATAAGGTGAATGAGTTTCTGTCTGGTGGATGGGCGGGGCAACATTTCGTCAAATGTTGTTTACCTTGCTTACATAATGAATGTTTTTCGACTCTTGGCTCGTAATCATTGGGCATGGCGTCGGGTGGATAATTTTTACTCTACAAAAATTAAAACTATCTGGTTTAGGTCATTGATAATGCTGCCAAAATTTGTGTGGGGTTGTAAAATATACATATGTCAACTTTCAGCTACATCCGATGCTTTGATAAAGAGCAAAGTCCAAAAAACCGTGTTACAGAGGCCCTGAATCTCATAGTAGTCCATACTTTAAAGATTTAATATGGTCTTATGAAATAAGAGATTTCCACGTATGCAATCTTTTCGATACTACTTACTTTTGGAACTTTTAATCTGCTGTCCACGCCTCGTTTAAATTGACAATAAAAGGCTGATCATGAATTTTCCATCCAGCCTATAACCTCTCACCTGCTGATGAATGGACACATGTTAAGCTTCTCTCGCTTGTTATGGTTACGTAAATATCCCAAACACAATGATCAACCGCCCTGATAAGTTTCTCTTCCAGTCTTCGTCGAAAATGCTTAACTTTTGCTCTCCGTCTGAACCCGCATACTTGCTACTTCTTAATGCCCCTTACCACTAACTTTGCTCTTGAGAGGTTCATTAAGATAGAATTAGGCTGTTTAAAATAGTGTAGCTGCTTTTACTTCTCTCGTTCGAGGGCATGTACTACGTTGTTACACCGGAGTGCAAAGATGGCTTGCTGCTTGACGAAAGTTTACATCGCGTCCCACAACCGTCATAGAGGTCTAATAAGTTGACTTCATTGTCTCCGATAACCTCTCGCTTATAGCGCTCATCTTTTAAGACGCAGCTGTGAATAACTTCAGCCACATAGTTTATTTGACTTTAGAACCCTTCAGTGTCCAACTTTTTCGTGTTGCTCAGTATCCAACCAATAGTACAAGTTACAATAGATATATAAGATTACTACATGCGATTCGAGCAAGGTTTTATCAGTGGCGACATCAATGAATAAATCTTTCAGGGTGTATTTCTAAAAATTGCTGTCATTCAGTAATTCATATTTTTTAGATGTCATTCAATTTCGATATCTTGTTTTCGTTTAAATATGTTACAATGCCATCATTTTTATCTTTATTATTGGCTTTTATATTCCCTTTGGGTTCCAATCTGTACACAAGCTTGCACGTAACTATACACACAGGTACACACACACGTCAAATAATTTCGTCGCCACCATGTCTTGTCTTCTGAGAGGTGCCAAGTAACCTATTAGCTTCTGCCTCTATTCATCCTTCTCTTTGTTGCAGCACTTATGGGTTTTATGGCTTCATCGCCAATATCCCCGATACCTTTGATAAATGGCGGCAGGTGGGAATACCTGCGTTAGTCCCGTTGAAACAAAACTTGACCTTAAAAAAATTGACGTGCAAAAACTGACCTACTTTCCCGGTGCTCCTTTACCTCTTGACTACGCTTCATTCATTTTCTCAACAGGTGGGAAATGTCAACTCTGGCTCAGATTTGTCTCGATTTTTAAAAATATCTCTTTCCCATTCTTCGTCCGCTTATTTATCAAGTTTGCTAAAAAGAAAAAAAAAATAAATAAAAAACTGTAAAAGATAGTTTACCCGTTATAAATTGCCAGGTCCTTAAGTAGAGTATAAAGTCTACAGGAACAAAACATTTTGTTTACTTTCATTTTTTTTTTTTTTTAACATATTTGTCAATGGCAGCTTCCCCCTAAAATCCAAGGTGGATCTCTTAACTGTGTTTGTGTGTGTGTGTGTGTGTGTGCGCGTGTGTGCGGTCTTATGTGTGAGTCTGCGTAAGCGCTTTATGTATTAACCATGACTACATACAGGTCAGATTCCACTGATAAAGGTGACATCCTGTCATATCCATCTCTTTGTTTATTTCTCGACAATGGATTACCCGATCAAATCAGCATACAGAAAAGTCGAAGAAGCCGGATGATCTAATTCTGCCAGAAACGATTCATCTGTATAGAGATGATTGTTTTCATCGCAGAAGCTTCAGAACTTTGGCTCGGCCATTGTTTGACTATTGTTCTGTCAATGCGTCGAAAGCCTTTCGCGATCGTCCTATTTTAGACAAATTTATTGCAAGCTACTGGGCTTTTCTTTTTTTAATTTTCTATTTTCTATGTTATGGCGATTAGGATTCAGGCTGTTGCTGAAAGCAACCCAGTTTACCTACCTTCCATATAATAAGTTCTACTCGGTCACCTTAGGGGTTGGTGCCTCATAATTAGGGCGAGCTATTTCACTTGCATAACGTCCTTATCTCTATATCCAGTCATAGATTCGATTTCGGCCAAAGGCCAAGCGCTGGGACCTATGAGATCTTTCAGAGCTGAGAGGGGAATTGACTTTAAGGAGGTTTCAAAGGTGTAACAGGTGGTAAAATTCGCAGTTGCACCATGAAACAATTGTTAGAGATTGTGCAAAGTCAGATGGAAGTAAGGGAATATGAACGGAGGTGCAGTAAAATGAATGAAAGGTATTGCAGCTAGGGGCCGAAAGGACGCTGAAAAGACCCCTTAGGTAATGTCTACAGTGTACCAACTGAGGTGCACTGACGGCACTGCTCCACTACCGGGAAAATCTTTGAGAACAATTCATCATTTTGATAAGAACTGCCTTTCCGGAAGTCTTGTATAAACTAATACTCTTAGGTATTTGAATTGAATTCATTTTACTTGAAGACACCCAGCACAATGGCCGCATTTTTGTCATTATTCTTTACAAGTTTGTTATCTCCGTTTCTACTGCGCCTATTTCCCTTCTCTTCGTTGTCTTCTCAGTCACGTATGGGAATTCCATTCTGTGACCTTCACCTTGTTCTAATTGTTCATATGCAATGCAATACCACCGTAATACTATTCTTTTAGAATTCTAATTAATTTTTATCCATTTATTAGCTAATTTTCTTGCATTTTAACAGATTTTTATCTATTTATTAATTTGGTAATTTATTTTTGTCTTTTTTGACAAGTGAGATGTCTTTTTTCTGCGTTTCCCTTTACCTCTCTTTACTTCTCCTTTACCTCTCTTTACTTCTTCCCTTTACCTCTCTTACTTCTTCCCTTTACTTCTCTTTACTTCTCCTTTACCTCTCTTTACTTCTCCTTTAACCTCTCTTTACTTCTTCCTAATGAACACCATATTCTTGGATAGCTTGAATTTCAAGTCAGATGGGCACCTGTGGGCTTGTTTTATATGAATAGGGTTCATCCTCTGAATAATAATAAAATAATAATAATAATAATAATCATAATAATAATAATAATAACAAATCCTGTCTGCATATCAGTCTGATTCTCCACATGTCTTTTGATACTTTAAGACTTTCTTTCGTAGTATCAATGAAGCAGTTTGAACGGCATGCTCCTCCTCCATCTTATCCTGTGGAAGTTGAGGCTTCCTAAAACAGATGCATAATGCAACAGGTGTCCTAAAGGCAAGAGCAGAATGACCCCATCATAATCAATGAGGGGCTGACGTAAAAATGCAGCGTTTTCGAAAGAATCCATTATCATGATCATGCGTTCCGACATTCTAGCGCTGGAAAAACAAATATTAACACGTGAATTATTATCCAGAGGCGTTGGAAGAAACGAATCATAAATTTCAGAATAGAAAAAATTAAGGTGTTGCAATAGAAGATGAAGCATGAGGAGCAATCATGATGATAATGAGAGATGAAAGCAATATTCAGAATGGCATATAGAACTCAGACACTGGCAATGTTGAATACAGTTAGTATCTAATTAAAGAATTTACACTTTTTTTTTACACTTTTCAGATGCAACATTAATTACACCACCTGAGAGCTAATATTTCATCTGACCTTCCAATGCTGTAATATATATATATATATATAATATATAGTAATATATATATATAGATAATATATATATATATATATAATGTGTTTGTAAATTAAACACTATAAAGTCAAATTAAGCATTAACTCTCAGGTAGCTTAATAAATGGTATACCTGAAAAGCGTAACATATGTATATTCTTTAAGTATACATTAACGTTACTCAGCATTGCCAACGTAGGCAATATATATATATACATATATATATATATTATATATATATCTATATATATATATATATATATATATATATTTTATTATATCTATGTTATATATTAGGATATATGGGTAACATATATTAAATTAAATAGCAAACATTCGCGAAATTACTGTATAAATCGAGAACTATGTCAATCTTGCTTCCAAAAAATAAATTATGCATCACATTCATATCATCGCTCAGTTCCAGCAGTCAACTGCTGCACGTGCATAAAAAATAAATAAAAAAAAAGTACAAAGGCAACTGGAGAGATGCGTCTATTGACGCCTACTATTATAGTAGGGTTGATGGTGGGCACCCCACGATACCCTGAGACGCAATAGACGCATCTGCGTCCTCATATCATTTTCTGTTCATTTGCGACCCGAGCAGCTATATCTGAAGGAAGGATGCCTATGAACGCAAGGTCCTTTTACTTTTATTTTGTATATACGTAGGGGAAAATCTCAAGTACACAGAAGAACTTCCACGTACGTACGAAAAACTTCCATGTGTGTAGGAAGAACCCCTATATATGCAGTAAGAACACGCCTCCCTTCCCCTTACCCCTTTCAAAAGAACTTCTATGTACGTAGGAAGAACGCCTATGTACGTAGGAAGAAGTCCCCAAGTACGCAGGAATAACTCCTTTATAAGTAGGAAGAACTCTCATGCCAGTGGGAAGCACGTCTGTGTACGTAGGAAGAACTCCTGAGTACGTGGGGAGAACTCTTGTAGGCAAGATGGCGTTGAGCCTAAACTGGTTGGGGATATGGAAAGAGGGCCGCTACTGCGCAGTCGTGGACTGAGGATGTGAGCGCAGTATGTGTTATAATGATTATGAAATAGTACGAACATTATTCGCTTATTACACGTTACGGCATAAGGCCAACTTAACCAAAAGCAACAGTGTCTGTTTACATGCGACTTACGAACATTATAGTCATCCTAATGACAACTGCCTGATAATCTACGCATGGCTTCACAAGGATGACTGGGTTAATATTGTCTAGAACAATTAAGCGTCGTCATCAGTCAAGGTTACCAGGCAGAAAGGGAAAGAGAATTTTCTCAACAATTTGTACTAAACAGATAAAGAACACAGATAAATTAATATATAAAAGCACCGTTAAACAGTAAAGGTGTCATAATGTAAGTGGTGAAATGAAAAACTGCATGAGATGGCAAAGTTATTAATGACGATAGCGAGTTGATGTGGTTTTACTGTACACACACACACACACAGCAAGGAGAGGGAGAGAGAGAGAGAGAGAGAGAGAGAGAGAGAGAGAGCGAGAGTTTTAGTAAGCAAGAGAACGATGATTCATTCCGTGAACACATCACTCGAGCTCAGCCTACTTAACAACCTGTTAGCAAGATCTTAATCCTTCTTTGTCTTTCTTTTTCATTTTCTAAGTATAATCTGGTATCATCTGAGAAATTTGTATTAAAGGTGCGTTATCGTATCAGCAACGGGTAACTTGGAAAAACTTAGACCTAGTCAGGGTAATTACGATCTCAGTCTAGACTCACTGCTACTTGGAGTTCTCAAGAACTGACCTATTGAAATAAAGAATTCCGTAACTTCAACTAAAAGACTAATATATCTTTAACATATAGAAAATATCATAGCAATAAAGTACCATGAACTATGAGACGTAGTGATCTTGGCCAAGGCTTGTAAGAAATTCAACTTATAATGACTAAGTAAAGTGGCCTTGCCAATTAAATGACAGAGGAAAGGGAATATGTGGGTAGATTAACTCATAAAAACAAATAACATTTAAGAAATGGACATTGCCAGCGTACCGAGAAAGCGCAGATCTGGATTATCTTTTGCATGATTGCCATTAAAACGTGATTAATACTATGGTAAACCAGATTCTTAATATACTTCCGATTTTATACGGTTTAATTCACTCAAAATTAACGGCAGTAAGCACGGAAAAGACACTCATTGCAATTTGAGCAATAGTGGCAATATAAAAAAAAATAAGAACTATACCACTAAGGACAAAGAGTTAGCATCTCTCTCTCTCTCTCTCTCTCTCTCTCTCTCTCTCTCTCTATATATATATATATATATATATATATATATACATATATATATATATATATATATATATATATATATATATATATATATATATGTGTGTGTGTGTGTGTGTGTGTGTGTGTGTGTGTGTGTGTGTTTGTGTGTGTGTGCGTGTGGTGTGTGTGTGTGTGTGTGTGCGCGTGTGTGTGTATCGGAACATAATCAGAGACAAAGTCATTCCGAAATACCCATACCATCTGCCCTTTTTTAAGCCACGTTCGTAAACAAAGACAGGCCTAACTGAAAATTGCTGTGTCACGGTGTCCAAGCTATTTAAAGCCTTGACATTCAAAATGATAAGTTCAGCATGGCGCTTTGACATTCAGTAGGCAATATATATATATATATATATATATATATATATCTATATATATATATATATATCTTTTTTTAATAATTTCCTTCTTGTGGGTAAATAAATTATAAATTCCTCCTAAACAGCAATGGGAATAACTTTGTTAAAAAAAGAAAGACGGTACTGAAAAGCAAAACCCAAAGGTGTCATCAAGGATAGAGATGGAAATATATTGTATAGGGATGAAGACATTAAGAAGAGCTGGAGAGATATTTTGGACAACTTTTTTTAAATACTGTAAATGAGAGAGAGGAGATGGGGGAAGCAAAATGGGTGGGGGGACCAGTGATGGAGATACAGGATGGAGAGCACTACGTAAAATGAAGAATGGTAATGCACCAGGCCCATCGGAGTTCTAAAATGAAATGATCAAATCACTAGGTACAGAGGGGGAGGAGAAATGGATGCTGGATTTATTAAAAGCTACACGGGAAGAGGAAGAAATGCCAAGCAGAAGGGAGATGTCGTGGATTGTGGTAACTACAGGGAAATTAAGCTAGCATGAATTGAAAGTTTTAGAGAGAATACTGGACGAGAGATTAAGAGAGATTGTAAAGATCGGGAAACAGCAGTATGGTGGATTCATGAGAGGAGGAGGGACGGTGGATGCCATCTTCATAGTAAGACAACAGCTACAAGAAAAGAAACTAGAGGGAAACTAAATCCAAAGCATCAGTAATGGTTGTTAAATATTATAATAACATTAACGGCATAGAGCAGCAGTTCCTAGGCCTGACGCGTATGGGAAAGGGGTCAGAGAATACACTTCAAGGTCTAGTTATAATAATCTCGTTACATAACCAGTGCGCAGCCACCTCGTGCTCTGCTATGGGGCTCCACCTTTCCCCACACTCCCTACCATGCACCTTCCACCAACGTTGCTTCCACCCTCCCCCTAACCCTAGCCATCTTATGATTGTAAACAGGACAGTTTTAGTGCAATAGCAGAGAACAGCACAAATCATTGACTTTCTGGAGTTACAACCTGTAAAAGTAAAAGGGCCACTTTTGTGTGTTTATGAACGACAGAGATATTGACCGAATTTATGCCAGGTCTAAGACTTAATTCCTTTTACGGATCAAAATCGGTAATTTGATACTAATCTAGACCTATTTCCTTTTACGCATCAAAGAGGCTTATTTTACAGACCAAAAAAAGTATTCCACAGACCTAAAACGTTACATGTCGGAGAAAAGTTTAACAGAACAGGAAGCCGTGTGAAGAGGCATGAACCGAGAGGAATCGTGAATTAAAAAGAAACTGAAATCTACAAACAAATGAGAAGAACAGACAAGAAAATGGATATCTAGAAAGAATTGAGAAAGGGAATAGAGAAACGGAAGTCAGCGAGACTATTTTCTTTTGGTTGGTTTGGTTAAATGCTTACCTAACACACGCTGACTTGTCTATGGTCTCGCAACGAATTACATTACCAGACTTGTTCTGGCTTCAGGACCCAGCAAAACCACGCTCATTTTCTTTTATAACAAGAAAATGACGGTATTCTTCAGTAGCTCTGGGGTGCATATAACTTTGAAATCGTTTCATTTTCGCCATCATAAACAGACATAAACGTGCATGTTACTACAGTGCACAATGCAGTCATCGTTGTATGTTCTTATACAAATGTATGTGTTTATGCGTGTATATATATAATATATATAATATATATTATATATATTTAATATATAATATATATATATTAGATATATATATATATATATTTATAAATATATATAATAATATAATATATAATATACATATATATATATATATATTATTATATATATAATATATATATATATATATATATATATATATATGTGTGTGTGTGTGTGTGTGTGTGTGTGTGTGTGTGGAGTAAATTCAGAGTTAGGTGCGTGCGCGAAGATAGCGCTCATATTGCCTTCCTGCTGAAGAAAACGCCCGGAAAGCATAAACTAAGCCACACCAAAATAACCTTGGAAGGGAAACCTTGGCGTCAGGCAACCTATTTAATGTTTGCGATGTTGAACCTCGATTGGCAACATTCCCAGCTCATAAGGCAAGCAAATACTCAAGCAAACCTTCCTTTACCCTCCGATTTCCGTTTGTCTGTTCTTTCGTATTGGCCTAGGTCTAGACCTTGATCATTCCTCCCTTCCCTGATTATCGAGCGTTCTTTCTCTTGATGCCACAAAAACCATTCGACACGTTTCACAAACTCTCAAGAACAGGAGACTGGATGCTACTGATGAGTAAAATATAGTCATTTTCTGCTGATGTATCTCGAAGCCATAATGAGAAAAAACTCCGCTATCTACCTATGAATACTAAGTATCGAAAACCATTCGTTAATGTTCAGAGTAGAAAAGTATCCGCCGAATTTCTCTGTTCTGCAGATGGCAACTAATTTTTACTTATGTATTCTGTTCATATGATGGAATTTCCTGTTTGAAATACACCACGAGTTAATCAACTGAAAATACATCATTTGCTCAATAAAATTAAAACAATTCAAAAATACACGAGCCGCGTAAAAACATAGTGAGGAAGAAGGGAAGGTGAACCTGTAGAGCTCAGATGCAGTGTACATACACCTATAATTAGAAAGTATTTGCCTTGCCTATTAGGCGTTAAAAATAATACACGACGCTCAAACACATCATACCCAAAACAGACACAAACACGTAACGGAAAACATAAACAAAGACGCAGGTGTCAATACACTCTCGTCGAATTGCGCTCACACGCGTCCACCCATACTCACACACAATTCGACACATTCCTGGGCAAAGGCAACACCGTTCTTTTTAAGTAGGACTACCGCCAGTGAGAGCTAGGCTATAAATAGCGCCATGGCGTTATGATACGGAGCCATCCTGGTATTGCCTCGCGCGGCTGACATGGCTGAGCTGTTACGAATTCTCTCTCTCTCTCTCTCTCTCTCTCTCTCTCTCTCTCTTGTTGGCTGACAGCGGCGGCGGGGAAAGACGTCATGCTCGGGGAATGGAGTAAGATGGGACATATTCGAGCTGCGTTTTATCAGAAACCGAGTCTCAGAGAGAGATGTGACATACTAGGGCTGTGTTTTATCAGGATATAATGGAGAGAGAGAGAGAGAGAGATGTGGCATGCCATGGTTGCGTTTTATCGGGAAGGAAGAGACAGAATAATGTATATCACAAACTTGACTTGGACTTTATTAGGAACTGAGAGAGAGAGAGAGAGAGAGAGAGAGAGAGAGAGAGAGAGAGAATATATTAGGACAGTATTTTACTGAAACTAAAACGGGGGCGAGAGAGATGACATGTTAGGGTTTCATTTAACAGGAACTAAAACGGAGAGCGAGAGTACGGTTGCATTTTTAGGAACTAGAACGAACGAGAGAGAGAGAGAGAGAGTAGGGTTGCATTATTCAGGAACTAGAACGAAGAGAGAGAGAGAGAGAGAATGTGATATAACTCCAGTCGAGTTTTTATCAGAAATTGTGATACTATCTGTCAATATCAGAGACGACATTTTCGATGTTCCTCTCCTCAAGGGTACAGAATTAAGACATTAAAGCTTCACCTGGCAACGTGACGATGTTCAGCAATGATAAGCAGATATATTGACCGACATACTAATGAATATCATAATGAAGATGATGAAAAACCTGTCAAGGTTTGGGATGAAACCCAAAGGCGCTGGTGACCTAAATTACTGAGGGTTCGTGGATAATGAACGCATTTACAGAAATGCTCCAAGGCAGGAAAACACGGGCGAAACTACGTGAGTAATTGCAAGCAATAAACGTGGAAATGTCGACAGAGGAGCGAGTAAATAACGCCGAAATTACGGTAACTTCGCCAGAGACAAGCATAAAAGAGAGAGAAGAAAACAAGCTATTAGCAAATTCAGTAGCCAATATAAGACGCTTCACTTCATGAAAAAGTTTCTGCGATTTACCTTCGGTTCCATAACCTCAAATCGTTGTCTCGACAGATAACCAATTATGGAAATTCGTGACCTCTCTCTCTCTCTTTCGTCTTGATTCTTGAACCACCCTTGGAGGAAGAAATTGCCACTCCCCACTCCCCCTCCCGTCTCCTGTCCCTTGTCACATCACCGCCCAGAGCTCCTGTTAACTCAGAGTACGTACCTCTAGACGCAACGCGCATTTACCTACTTCGACGAAGATTGAGTTAAAACAGGGAGGGGAAACCGTGCCAAGGTGGCGCCTTTACGTTGTGTCAAGGCAATGCTCCCACCTTCATTTCAGGGCAATGTCATTATCTGTACCTTCGCCCATTTATAAGCTGAGGTCATCTTTTTCTTTTTCTTTCTTTCTTTGTTTACTTACAGCCTCTGTCTCTACCTTGGAATGCTTTCAGATCTTTCCACAGTCATGATTCAGACGAGTGAGAAGGTCTGTGTAATGTTAGCTGTTTTATTTGTGAAGTTGTCATATATATATATTTTATATATATATATATATATATATATATATATATATATATATATATATGTGTGTGTGTGTGTGTGTGTGTGTGTTGTGTGTGATGTGATTTGAATTACATCCATCTTGTAGCAACAAACTGTTGTATTCACTGGATAATATCGCCTTTAATTTATCTGGTAGTTTATTGCACATTTACGAAGTCACGCACGCACACACACAGGTGTGTGTGTGGTTCTATTTCATTATAATTGTATATTTCACCTCAATATTTCCTGAATCATAATGATTTCATGGGCAATCATTATAAAGCATAAAGAAAACGTTTACATCTTTGTGTAACAATCTGTTATTTTTTCTTTCACTCAGTATTTAAAACTGCGTCTCCTTCACTCCTACTTCCCCTCACTTCTTCGGACAATAACCTTAATAACTGATCTCTCCCCTTATTAATCCTTCCCAACCTCTTTCACCACCACCATCATCCGTTTTTTTTTTCTTTCTTTTTTTCTATCCTCATCTTTTTGTGCGACATTTCATCTAATCTTGATGACTTCAATCTCTTTTTATCTGTCTGCCTTTCTTCTTCACGTCTTCATCCACTTGAGGTGATGTTCAATATTTGCTTTATTAGCTCTCTCTCTCTCTCTCTCTCTCTCTCTCTCTCTCTCTCTCTCGTCTTTTCCTATTTCTTTGACCTGACAACCTTTCTCATTCTTCCATTTAATTATGTAAGAAGCTCACTTCAGCTTTTAAACATTTCGAAGTGACATTCCTTCGATCTTCATGTTAGTATTATCATCCCTCCAGACTAGCCCCCACCCACCCCACTCCTAAGGCATTGCGCATCTCCCATATCCACCACCTACCCCGGTTCCCCTCCACCCCCCGCCCCTCTCCCGCCCTCCCAAGGCTTTATCTCGTCACCAACCTCACCGTTACAAGTTGATGTGGAGAACTGCCTCTTCATAGAGAGTTAGTAACAATGAAGAGCGCCCTGAGAACTTAGTCTAGTGATTCGCCAACAAAAAGGAATCATTTGAATTAAGAGATCTATTTATGAAAAATCACTCAACACCTTTCCCTGTTAGAGCTAGAAGACCGTTTGAGTCACGATAAAGAAATGCGACAGGTAGTCCAATGAGCAGGTCCGCGTATGTAACCGACCACAGTCTGTGACGTCACACAAACGCAGCGGTGCGACAGTTTACTATTGTAAACAGGAATAATTGTCTTTGGTACACTTTGCAATACAATTTCATAAATATAAATATCCCTCCATAGATTTAAGTGGTGAATGCGATTTTGGACATATGAAATATTGTAGTTCACGTGAATGTCGATATTGGAGAAATCGACTTGACGAAATGTTGCACCAATCAGATGCAACATCTGCTACTAATTAGTGAGCAGAGATTTGATTAATAAGACCTTGATATAACAAATGATACTTGTTATATAATCAACCAATTCCAAGTATCATTGCATATTTTGAGAAGGCAATTTTAGACAGCCATTTACTAGGTTACAGTCCTGTGTTATGCGAATGTCCAAAATATAGCCAACATCGGTTATCAACTTTTGGACATGGATCGATTGGCGAAGCTTTATCGGAGTCTGCAACATTTTCAGTTGTCTAAATTTTTATGTTCATGAGGAAGTGTAAATTCATTGATAAAGTATACAAAGTAATTTATGAAAATACAAAGGTCCACGGGGCAACTAATAAAACAAATTCAAATTTTAAAAATGTTAAGTTATTCTGATTTTTTTCATTACTCAGTTTTATTTATTTACTTTTTTTACTGTGCAGATGGAAGCTTGAGTGTATGTATTTAATGTGTGTGTGTATTCTAGTGTGGAAGCGCATGACATTTTGAACATGTGATTTTAAATTCTCATTATTCACTATAATTTAGTCCCAGTTCTTAGCCTGTGGATTAGACCTGGTGCTCCATTTCATTTCAGTCCTTCGGGCCAGCCTTATGAGAGCTGTTAATCAGCGCGGTGGTCTGGTTAAAGTATTTCAATAATAGTAATAATTCCCCCCCACCCCTACCCTTCCCCCTGGATTCACCCCAACCTCCCAAAAGGCTTTTCGTATACCTTAGACTGAGTATATCACCGGGTCCCCAAAACCACATACCCCGGCTCCCATCTCGCCCCTCCCCGCCTCCCACCCTCAAACGGGGCTTCCCTTACCCGTCACCTAACTCCCTCACCCGACGTCGTCCCGTGCAACAATAATATCAACATGTGCCACTTGACCTTTGCAGCGCGTCATTGGCCCGACGCGAAGTTTATATATTCATTGTCACTCCTCCATGACGTCGAGGACCCAAACGGAGGTTTCGGCTTCAAGCTATGACGTCTTCAACTTGGGCAGCTGCGACGCCTGTTGGCTGGAGAGAACCATGACGTCACTCACACTTTTTTTCCCGCGCTGGTTCGGTCGTCAGAAACGGTATGGCTAACGCGAAATGGGTTGTTTACGTGAAAACGCAGTGATGACGTCATTTGTTTTTTTCCTAATAAGGGTTCGTTTTTAACATTTTTGTGCATCATTTTCACCGCGTGTGGTACAGATCTAATTACGTGTCTGAATGCATTTATAGCATAATGTTCTTAGTTCTGTCACGGAATAGTGGTATACTTACACGAATCAGAGAGGTTTTGGCGTTATATTTAGAAAGTGCCATTCGTTACCGCGACGTTTACGTCGTCGTAGAGTTTGCACACGTTTACTTTGCTTTTCCATAACGTGCAATTTTTTTTTTTTTCATAAATAATTGCGTTAAAAAATCCAGTTATGTTTCTGCTTTCCTACAACCGCGGGCATCTAAGTTTTAATTTGTTTGATGCTCATCAAATCTTATTTCGTTTTGTGAAATTTGTCAATGATCAAAGCTTTCCTTCAACGCAAACAATTTCTTCGAGTTGGTTGATCGTTGCATTACGCAACCTTGTTTCGAGAGGAAATCTCTTTACTTCAGGAAAAGTTTCATCCTTGTTATTATGTTGCTAAGATTCAGGCATTGTTATTATAATTAATTTTATTATCATCATAGTTGTTGATGATCTTCACATCCTCATTATTTTTGCTTTTCTAGTTCTTATTACAACTGTTTTTTTCTCATTACTTTATTTCCCGCGCCAGCATATTATTATTATTATTATTTATTTATTTTTTATTTATTTATTTTTTTTTTTTGTTTTTTTTTTTTTTTTGCTCTATCACAGTCCTCCAATTCGGCTGGGTGGTATTTATAGTGTGGGGTTCCGGGTTGCATCCTGCTCCTTAGGAGTCCATCACTTTTGTTACTATGTGTGCCGTTTCTAGGATCACACTCTTCGCATGAGTCCTGGAGCTACTTCAGCCTCTAGTTTTTCTAGATTCCTTTTCAGGGATCTTGGGATCGTGCCTAGTGCTCCTATGATTATGGGTACGAGTCCACTGGCATATCCCATATCCTTCTTATTTCTATTTTCAGATCTTGATACTTATCCCATTTTTTCCCCTCTTTCTCTATCATTTATATTATATCTATTATTATTATTATTATTATTAGTATTTATTGCCTAAGGTATTCAATCCATCTCTAACTTCTTTTGTTTTATTCATACTACGATTTTTTACCTTAGGAATTAATATTATTACCAGTACTTATGTCATTACTTTTATGGCTTTTTCGTATTACACTGTTTTTGTACTTTCGTCTTCACGCTTACCCTATTATTATTATTATTATATTATTATTATTATTATTATTATTATTATTATTATTATTATTATTATTATTATTATTAAAATGGAAAAGTAAATCCACAGTAATATGTCTGATCTGTTATTTAAAATACACAGCAGAGAGCTTTCGAAGACCTGTCACGGTCCTCCTTGTCAATCTGAATACAATTACTAACAGTGACCATACAAGAACTCTGTTTTTTGACTAGTTTACAAATAGCCTGTTTGATGATGTAGTTGGCTCTTCACGTTTATCTGCTTTGTATTTTAAATAACAGATCAGACATATTACTGTGGATTTACTTTTGCCATTTTATTTTATTAACTCATGTGATTATGAGGTTTCTTTGGATTATATTATTATTATTATTATTTTATTATTATTATTATTATTATTATTGTTGTTGTTGTTGTTTTTATTACAGTCACCCTATTCGACAGGGTGGTTTTTATAGTGTGGGGCTCCGGATTGCATCCTGCCTCCTTAGGATTCCACAATTTTTCTCACTATGTGCGCTGTTTTTGGTAGCACACTCTTCTGCATGAGTCCTAGAGCGACTTCGGCATCTAGTTTTTCAGGTTCCTTTTCAGGGTTCTTGGGATCGTCCCTAGTGCCTCTAAAGGTTATGGGTTCAATTTCCACTGGCATAACCCATATAAAGTACTGGCCTCAGGTTTATATTCAGCTACCCTAAAAATACACATTTTGCATAAAGAGTATTACTTATGAAATAATATTCCAAAGATAGGAAAGCCGGTGGTCCATTGCGACTTGGGCAATAAATATGGCAATAAAGCATTTGCATCCTCTTCTATAATCGCCAAATCCTGTATTGTTACAAAATAAAACCATAGAAAAATACAAGATTGTTTAATATTGAGAATTTTAACTGTGTCTGAATGCCGTACAAACGAGACGTAACGAATTGAAGATTAATTATTGATTTTTTTCTATTATAATTCTTAACGTATAGTCGAGTCAAATGGAGGTTGATATCAGAAGTTTCTTTTTAGTTCATGATTAAGATATGTTAAGTGTTTGGTTATTTGGTTCCAATTTGGTTCCATAGAAACGTGATACAAATTTTTGCATCGGTAAATACATACGTATACAAATTATGAATATACACAGACTATACAAAGCTCACTCATATATGTTACACGGCTTGTGAATTTATATATCAATGCTTTTGCCCACCCGAATATCCGTAAGTATAAACGAATGACAAAGTATGTGATATAATAATGATACAAACGGAGAAACAAATCCGAAGTTAGCAAAGTTAAATACTGTATCCTTGTACTAGAATATTATGTTGTAGGAAGCCCACAAAAATTTTGAGAAAAAAATTGAAAGTTTTTATTTAAGCTATCGGCTAGTACATTCTCTCCCTCTTTCAGGTAGAGGGAGAGAATGTACTCTCCGAAAGCTTAAATAAAAACTTTCAATTTTTTCTCAAAATTTTTGTGGGCTTCCTACAACGAAGTTATGTACATATATGAACACATATTTAGTGATAAATCTGTAAAGAGAGCTTGAAAATAGAAATCGAGCAGATTCCCGTAAGCTTTCTGTACAGATTTGTTTCTCCGTTTCAAGACTCACGCTACTATGAGTATTTTTTTTTTTTTCATTATACCAATATATCCATTTTGATCCAGTCCTTTTCTCTGAAATTTCAAAATCAGCGAAAAAATGTCGCTTTGCATTTCCTGCTCAGTCGGCGAGAACTGTTCCGTCAGCTTTAACGCTTAATTTCAAAAGGATCAGGTTTCATTAGTTCCCGCGGATTGGTGTCAGTCACCCTGGTAGACAGATGTACCGCCAGATAATTTTCGATCAATCATTTATTTCATTAGGATGAAAAACAGTCTCTCTCTCTCTCTCTTCTCTCTCTCTCTCTCTCTCTCGTGTGTGCAATGAAACCGGGAAAAGTTTCAGCTAACAAATCTTCTAATTTAAGTTTTTGCTTAGAAAAATAGTAAAGTAATGCAATGTCAGATTTTTTTATATAAACTTTCGAGTTAATGCTTCGTGTTTTTCTATTTTTTACCGTTTAGGTCCCGGTCCAGAGGTCCATACCAGGCTTGTTAGTTTTATTTATTTATTTATTTATTTATTCTTACATTTCTATCCTCTAATTACAGGCTCCAATTATCAGCAAGTTTTGCGCTTGAATGCCATCAGTGAAGGATTAACTAAATGAGTATTAATACATATTAGACAAATAATTCCAAAATATTTGCAAGAGTAAAAAATGCCAGGTCATGTATCTGCTTTTCACTTTCATTTCCACAAACAGTATCGAAAATAATGCGATTATTATTTATCCATTTTCATTATTCGTCGATGAATCCAAATCGTTAAGCAAATTAACCAGTGTTTAGTTACATACCGGTAAAATAATTCTTGAAAGGTGACAATGACTGACGAATATTTTTAATGGTAAGGTTATCAATGATACAAAATAAAACAGAATAAAAAAACTTCTCAATATTGAGAGGCCAAAACCTTGGAACATTTTGGGCTGCACACACACACACACACACACACACACACACGCACACACACACAGACAGAGAGAGAGAGTGATGACGTTTATCGTACGGCTGGCAGGCGCAGCATTGCTGTCAACTAAACCTCGGGCCTACGCAAGAGCTATTTGTGAAGCGCACGGAATAAAACATAATTATACATGAAGATAGAGAAATGGTTAGATAATACAGAGAGAGAGAGAGAGCACTCACTGCTGAATATTTTTCCGTTCTTTTTAAGGTATCACAAATTTGTTCATATTGAACAAGGCACGTCAATTGAAGTCACTTAAATAGTGATTCAACCTACTTTTTTTCTTTTATGTATGGTCGTAGCCGGGATCTCTCTCTCTCTCTCTCTCTCTCTCTCTGCAAGTGAACGTAAGTGCATGAGGGGGTAATCACAAACACACACAGCTACATATAATATTTATATATATATATATATATATATATATATATATATACATATATATATATATACACACACACCACACACACACACACCGGCCTCGACAATGTTCACCGCGCACACTACTTCAGTTCGAAAGAACTGGCAAGAACTATGACGATCACCCTTAGTGCACTCTTGAGGTAAGAAACCCCCTCGATTGGCTGACCAAGCGATCAAGTTTGCCCTTGAACTATCAAGATTCAGGAATAGTCACTTGACACTCGACTATTCCCTTTTTTGAAGTCCACGAAACCTTCGCTCTGTAACAGGGTGAGATTAAAGGACTCCTAGGAAGTTAAACATCGCATTTTCAAGGCAATGCCAACCTCATTCCAAAAGACTAACTGGCTGCTGCTATAACCAGAATGTTAATGCTTAGAAAGAGCCACGCCCCCTTGGGGGTAACTGCATATAACTGCAAAACAAAACATGAATTCTCTCTAGAGCCAACACTTACTATAAGTAAATGGATTTCTGTAATATATAAATATATATATATATATATATATATATATACATACATTACACATAATAAGTATGTATGATTTGTATATATATATAAACATATATATATATATATATATCCTATATATATATATATATATATAGATATAGTAAGTCATATTCACATGTCCGTGATTCATATACATATATCGAGCTACAATGTCCTTTAATATCTAATTCGCTCTACCTCGGAATTAATATATTTTCATTTATATGCCTGGTCCAGGCAAGTCTATTATCGAGAAAAAATTCCCCTTCGGTTAAGCATATATGAAAATATATTAATTCCGAGGTAGAGCGAATTAGATATCAAAGGACATTGTAGCTCGATATATATATATATATTCATATATATATATATATATTTATATATATATATATATATGTGTGTGTGTGTGTGTGTGTGTGTGTGTGTGTGCGTGTTAGTGTATGTGTGTCTGTGTGTGTACATATATATTTATGCTCCTTGAACTGAAGGAATGAAACCCCCAAATAAGAAAACGACGTGGCCTTGCGTATCCTCTCTCTCTCTCTCTCTGTCTCTGTCTCTCTCTCTCTCTCTCTCTATTTTTCTTTTGATCAGAAAGCAAACCATTATAATGATTGCTGTTCTTCTTCTTTGAGTCTGGGGATTACATTGATCGAAAGGGAAAGAAATAAGAGGAAAAATGAATGCACCAAGACAAGGAGAAATGTCGTTAATGCTTTTGTTGTAGGAATGTCCTCATTCTTAATAGGAAATAATCTTCAGAGTAGCACCGATTTCATGTTAAAATGTCGGAAAGCGTCTACCTTCTCAGGACAATATCTCGGTGCATTGGCCAAAACTTTTTTTTTTTTTTTTTATCTCACTAAAATCTTGGCCATTTTCTTGAAATTGCTTTGACCCTACACCGTTTAGATTTAGTGTTCGTCATTAAATTGTTGGCATTTATGACTTTATCGATAAGATTCAAGTAGCGTATTCCATAAAAAAAATTTTTGCCAGAATTTTATTCATGAAAATATTCTTTTCAAACTCTTATACCAAAGAAGGTTTTACTATTTTTCGGGGATATTTCATTCCAATTTTTATAGTATTCACCGACACTACTTTCCACACACGCGTCTATGTCGGAAAAACAGTATTTTTTATAAATATAATACTGTAATTTTGTGCAGATAGCTGGTGAATCTTCTTTGCACATAACTGGTAAATCTTTTTTGCATATCAGATGGCTGAATGTGTGGTGAATGACAGCTGATGAAATCGGAATTCTTTTTTGCAAATAATACTTTTTTGGTGATGGAATCGTTTTTGCAAATAGTGGTGAATGTTTTTCTTTTTTTTTTTGCAAAAAAAAAGCGGTGGAATCTTTTTTGCAAATATAGAGTGAAATGTTTTGGGGTGGTAGACAGTTTTTTTTTGATGAATCTTTTTTGCAAATAGCTGGTGAATCTTTTTTGCAAATAGCTGGTGAATCTTTTTTGCAAATAGCTGGTGAATCTTTTGTGCAGATAGCTGGCGAATCTTCTTTGTACATAACTGGTGAATCTTTTTTGCTTATAGCTGGTAAATGTTTTGTGTAGACAGTTGATAAATCTTTTTTGCAAATAGCTGGCGAATCTTTTGTGCAGATAGCTTGTGAATCTTCTTTGCACATAACTAGTGAATCTTTTTTGCTTATAGCTGGTAAATGTTTTGTGTAGACAGCTGATGAATCTTTTTTGCAGATAGCTGGTGATTTTTTTTTTTTTTTTTTGCAAATATCTGGTGAATCTTTTTTGCACATAGCTGGTGAATCTATGTGCAGATAGCTGGTGAATCTCTTTTACATATAACTAGTGAATATTTTTCTCAGATAGGTGAATATATTTTTTGCAGACAGCTGGTGAATATATTTTTCCAGATAGCTGGTGAATCTTTTGCAACGTCCAATGTTTATCCCGTAATATTTTAATTCAATGGACTAACGTAGATGGATGAACTTCAAATTTTATTTATATATACAGAGAGAGAGAGAGAGAGAGAGAGGGAGAGAGAGAGAGAGAGAGTCAAGGTCATTAATAAACGAATAAAAATCAGCTGAATATAAACTGGGAGCTTCAGGTTGCACAATCTATTTCACAGTTAAGCATAAAATCAATCTAACTTTCAACTTTTGTCGGATAAAAGCTGCAAGTTTTAAATGTTATAATAAGAAGTTTAATTTCTTTTTCACAGTTTTCTTCAAGTCACTAGGAAAGGCTGAGAACAAACAAAGAAACTACTCTACGTAATCAACTGATGTAGTGATTATATACATTATGCAAGATAAAATCTCTCTCTCTCTCTCTCTCTCTCTCTCTCTCTCTCTCTCTAGGATATTAAAATCTTCCTTCTTGTATAATAACTCTCTCTCTCCTCTCTCTCCTTCTCTCCTCTCTCTTTCTCTCACTCTCTCTCTAGATTATTAAAAATCTTCTATCGTATAATAAGTCTCCCTGTCTCTCTTCTCTCTCCCTCTCTCTCTCTCTCTCTCTCTTAGGATATTATTAAAATCTTCTTGTTAAATACTTGTCTCTCTCTCTCTCTCTCTCTCTCTCTCTCTCTCTCTCTCTCTCTAGGATATTAAAATCTTCTATCTTGTATAATAAGTCTCTCTCTCTCTCTTCTCTCTCTCTCTCTTCTCTCTCTCTAGGATACTTAAATCTTCCATCTAGTATAACTCTCTTTCTCGCCAGGATGAGCGCCCTAAGCCTGCAGTGAACATGAACACGTCGTATATTCCATTTAACAACGAAAGCAAATAACATGTGGAAACAATTGCAACTTGGCCTTGAATTCAATGACGAGAGATGGATGACCTTGGGTCACCGATTACTTGGTGACTGCTGCTGCAGCAACTATGTTTTATAAATACACAAGATCAAGTCTTTGTTGGCTAATGGTGAGTAAGTGGATGCCCATCAGATTAAACATGCACATTTATAAAGATTTGCATAAGCTTACATAATGGTCGCATATATACCAGCGACTGTATTTAGTACAATGTGTGTCATCTTAGCAGCTATTCATGAAAATTTGTTTCAAGCATAATTATGGGATGGGGAAGTTGATTATTTTCTCCGTTTAATTAAATAGAGAGAGTTGTATAATAATAATAATAATAATAATAATAATAATAATAATAATAATAATAATAATAATAATAATAATAATTACTTGCCGTTAAAGATCTATCTGTTGCCAAATAACCTCTGGCCAAATTTTTGCTTAGAGCTACGGACTGGTCATACTGACCATCGCTTATCAATATATATATATATATATATATATATATATATATATATATATATATATATATATATATATATATATATATATATATGTGTGTGTGTGTGTGTGTGTGTGTGTGTAAAGGTCACGATGAGATAAAAATACATGCTATTGTACAGCTCGTGATTAAGTAATAGTAACCTTTCATAACCATCGGATGAACATAAAATACGAAATCATTTTTTTATGATTCGTGAACAAAACGTTTACAGGCAATGACGACGAGACTAATTAGATGACGCGTACTTTGACATGAAACTCCTCGTTAAGATGACGTCTCTCTTCTCTCTCTCTCTCTCTCTCTCTCTCTCTCTCTCTCTCTCTCTCTGCAATAATAAAAGAACGATTCTTTTATTAAAGGTACTAGTTATCATTCCATTTGCTTTGTTCCGTCTTGATTTCAGTGACCTAAAAAGTTATTTTTATGATTTTCTGTCATTAAGTCTTTTAGTCGTTTTTAATTCTAGCAAATTTTAGATCATGAAGACCCTAATTTTTGAACAATTTAAGAAAAAATAAGAGTAGCGTCTGATTTTGGCTTTGGGGAAAATAAAGGAAGGAATTGCATCAAGTCACGTTGTTAACGAAAGAAATTATCAGTCGTTAATAATCCAAGAAAAATTTTAGCTCATGAAGACCCTAGTTTCTGAACATTTTCAAAAAAGAAAAATAATTAACAACAGATTTGAGCTTTTGGAGCAAATAATAGTAAGAATTGTGCCAACAGATATTCACGTTGTTAAGCTGATTCTTTCAAAAAGAAATTAGAAAAAAGAAAAAATGGTTACCTGCCATCTACTTTTGTCGAACCTCCAGGAACTCTGTCTGCTTGTAAATCTAAAAAGACTCCTGAATCACATGGTTGTACTTTTCAGTCATGGTGGAATAACCTGCGAGATGAAAATAAGAATGAAATGCAATAAAAGCATCAGAATAAATCAATAAGAATAAAAAACAGAATACGCAAAAAGATTCAGAATCAATTTTCATCCTTTCCAAGGTAAACAAAAGAATGCATATATTTCTAATCATTTTCCATAACGGAGATACGCCCACTGGAAGATTTTTAGAAGAAAAAATAAATAAACAAATAAACAGAAAGAAAATTCGAATATGCCTGACGAAACTCAACAACACAATAACTACAAGGGAAGTAGAAAGTTTGAGGAAAATGGATAAAACTTGCTGGATAATGGAATAGAGAAGTGGTGTGTGATTCCTGGAAGAATAAAAGAAAGAAAGAAAAAAAACTTGCGTTGATGGGAGGGTCGGAAGAAGAAAAGGTTTTAGACGATGATGATGATGATGAGGAGGAGGAGGAGCAGGAGGAGGAAGAGGAGGAGGAGGAGGAGGAAGAAAGAGAGGAGGAGTTGGAGGAGGAGGCAAAGAATGAGAAGGACAGGAGAGAGAAGAGGAAGAGTGAAGAGTGAAAGTTAAGAAAGATGAGAATCCATAAGAGCATTGGAGTTTGGGGAATAAAAGAATCATTCTTTTATTATTGCAGAGAGAGAGAGAGAGAGAGAGAGAGATCGTCCTTTCATTATTGCAAAGAGAGAGAGAATCGTTCTTTTATTATTGCAGAGAGAGAGAGAGAAGAGAGAGAGAGTCGTCATTTTATTATTGAAGAGAGAGAGAGAGAGAGAGAGAGAGAAATCGTCATATTACTGCAGAGAGAGAAAGAGAGAGAGAGGATCGTCTTTTTATTATTGCAGAGAGAGAGAGAGAATCGTCCTTTTATTATTGCAGAGAGAGAGAGAGAGAGAGAGAGAGAGAATTCCGTTTACTACTGGAGAGAGAGAGAGAGAGAGAATCTCATATACGGCAAGAGAGAGAAAAGAGAGGAAAGAAGAATCCGTCTTATATTATTGCAGAGAGAGAGAGAGAGGAGAATCGTCATATTCTGCAGAGAGATGATAAGAGGGGAGAGATAATCGTCTTTTTATTACTGGAGAGAGAGAGAGAGATTCGACATTTTATTATTGCAGAGAAATAGGAAGTAGGGGAATGAAGGAGAGAAAGAGAGAGAGAGAATCTTCCTTTTATTATTGCTGAGAGAAATAGAGAGTAGGGGAATGAAGGGGTTGAGGAGAGAGAGAGAGAGAGAGAGAGAACTCAAGCCATTCGGGGAGGAGGGGGAGGAGGAGGCGGAGGAAGAGGACAGGAAATCGGACAAAGGAATCAGGAAGAGGTTTCCGAGTTACACTGAGGTAAGAGCAGGGGAGGGAGAGAAGGAAACACAGGTAGACTCGACAATAAGAGAAAAAGGATTGCAAAATGGAGGCGAGAGTATTGCAAAGAAAGAAACGAAGGAATAGAAGAAGATAAGAGCACGGGTACAAAAGAGAACGAAAAGAAGATAATCTACAAGCGCGAGAAAGTAAGATCATATGAGAGGAAGATAGAGGACCTTCCGTAGAGGAAGGAAGGAGCGCGAAGGAAAGGGGAAAGAGGGAAAGGAAGAAAGTAGAGAGAAGGTAGCGGATGTAATCAAAGGGACAATGACCTTGGCGGAAATACAAGCAAAGGGGTAAAATGGCGTGAGGAGGAAGTGGAAAAAAAGTAGTTGTAATGATATGCTAGCGATGGATTAGTGAAAAAAAAAACCAAGGCATTTGATAAATGATGTAGACCTCGTGTTAATTAAGTAGTCGTTCATAATTTAGCAATGGTGATAATTTATGAGATACTGAAAAGTAAAAAAAAGGGATTTTTGGGCTTAGGATAAAAAAAATAATAATAATAATAATAATAATAATAATAATAATAATAATAATTGAAAATCAAAAGGGAATCAATATCAAAAATACAAAAAAATGAGAGTGATAATTTAATATTATCATCAGTATAATTGCCATTAGTTATAATAATAATAATAATAATAATAATAATAATAATAATAATAATAATAATATGGGTACAACAAATAAAAATGTCTTTGCGGATACAATAAAAATAAGAAAAGATAGAAAAAAAATGACGAATCATTACCATAATCAATTAATTAATGATTTTTTGATAATAATAATAATTAATGATAATAATAATAATAATAATTAATTAATTTTATTATTCCTATTATTATTATTGATGTGCCCTAAACCTCTCAGAACTCATTCGACTGAAAATAACAACTACCATCGACTTGCAAGGGTGTTAACGCAAATAGAGATGAAGGGGGGGGCTACCACCGGAAGACTGAGGTCAAGTACACCCTGTCTGGATCACCTCACCCCCCCCCCCCCGACTCCCCCCTTCTTTAACCCATCACACTTTCAGCTAGTGGTTTTCAACCTGTGGCCTGTGGCCCACTGGTGAGCCATGGGGAGTTATGAGGGGGGGGGGGCATGCCACGGGCATCTTCAAAATAGTATTTAAAAGATGAAAAATCTACAAATAACGAAAGATAAAATAAACAACAAAAAAGCCTATCAACCAGCTATAACCTATCAATAATGGGGAGAGAGAGAGAGAGAGAGAGAGAGAGAGAGAGAGAGAGAGAGCGAGAGAGAATGCTTTATAATCATTCTGTTATTATTATTACCAAATTCTGAAGGGCAGTGGGCCATGAGTATTTATGGATGCCAAAAATGGGCCATGGGCACAAAATGATTTAAAACCACTGCTTTTAGCAACTCTTCCCTCCCCCTTCCTTAGCCCTTTAAGCAACCCTCCCCCACTCCCTCACCCTTTGTCAGGCTCTTCTCATTCCACTCTCAACTCTAAATATGGAAAGTATCATCTGCACCCTCCCTATACTTGTTCCTTGCGTCTCAGCTTACAGATAGGCTTCTACCGTAAGGCTGTTTTGAGTACAAATTGCTTATTTTCATAATTAATATGGGAGACAGATATAGATATCACAGTTTTCTTAGGGATCAATGGCTGTCTTTGCGATCTAAATGCTGATTCGTACTATTGTTTCAAGGTATCTAAGGAATGGCTCATTCAAATTCTCGAGTTTAGTCTTAGGTGTGCCGTTACAAAGTCAAGTCCTTATCACAACTGTTACTGCTACTAAATGGATCAGTGGACCTAGTTTACAAATTGTTGTACATAATTGACTAGGCTCTAACTGCACTGCGGATAGAACTCTTGATAAACCAGCTACTAATATTTTTGGTGTAATTGCAGACGTGACTATCAAATGTGGTCCCGTAACTTTAGGTTAATTTGAATGTCTGATGTCTGATTCCTTCCTTCCTTGATGCCTCACCAAAGACCATCGTTGAAGAATGAGTCAACTACCACAACTACTATATAGACACGCATTTTGAACGCACCAGCAACCACTAGTTCTCCTGCCCCCAATCACCCGACAACTGCAACAGCTACAGATGATGCAGACTCCATGTTTGTCACTGGTATATCGGAGGAATGAGAGAGAGAAGGATTGTAGTAGGTTTACTTTCCAAAACGGAGAGCAGTTTCACCAGAAGTCTCGGTAGCATTTCTAGGTTCTTACTGGGCTGTCCCGATTTGTTAGTAAATGTTGGTTGAAAATGGGAGGAAGACAGAGCTCAAGATACTGAACATCGATAGTTGGGCATTGGTGAAACAAATGCAGAGATGCATCTGGGACCAAGGGGAAAACTGCAAAGAATCTTGATACTACTTGCTAACAGTGCGCAGCTCAGAGCAAGCTGTGGGTGATAATCTGGTGGGGGATAAGTTGTAGGAGTTGGGGGGAGAAGGAAAAAGGGAGAGGAAGGGAAGGACATGGGACAAAGCGAGTTTTACCTTGATGTTTGCCAAAAAAAAAAAAAAAAAAAAACTGAATCCTCAAAACTCACAGCAAGAAAATCTATATATATATATATATATATATATATATATATATATATATATATATATATATATATATATATATATATATTATTTATAGTACTCTTCCATCAGGATCTAAACTATAAAATCCAATATCGGAAAATCTTACTGGATATTATGACATTTCAAATGAAGACTACATATTCTTGCAAACGACATAACAATACGTAAGATACGATGCGAAATTTCAGTCTGACTTATATGTAGAAAGAGTATGTAAGCTTGAATGCACATTTATATTAAGCTTGAATCACATTTATATTAAGCTTCAATCACATTTATATTAAGCTTCAATCACATTTATACTAAGCTTCAATCACATTTATATTAAGCTTGAATCACATTTATACTAAGCTTGAATCACATTTATATTAAGCTTGAATCACATTTATATTAAGCTTCAATCACATTTATATAGTTTGAATGCATATTTATCTCAAGCTTGAATAAAGCCTGAATGCACATATATGTAAAAGCTTGAATAAAACCTGAATGCACATTTATATAAAGCTTGAATAAAGCCTGAATGCACATTTATATAAAGTTTGAATTGCACACATATATATAAAGCTTGAATATTCATTTATGTAAAGCTCGCTTTCACATTTATTTAAAGCTTGAATTATATTTATATAAAGCTTCCATGCATATATTTATATAAAGCTTGAATGCACATTTGTATAGACATAGAGATATCATTTCAACATCCTCTTTTCCCTGCTGTTATAACAGTTACTTCACACAAGGAAGAGTTTAGGCGAAAACCTCTCTCTGCCTTGCCTCCTCTGTGGGCGTTTAATAGACTTACCAGTTTTATCATATCCTATTAAAACTCTCTCTCTCTCTCTCTCTCTCTCTCTCTCTCTCTCTCTCTCTCTCTCACTGCAAAGCATCAATGTTCGTCGCCACTTCTATTTGGTGTCAGGTCAGCTCTCAGTAGTTTCTCAAAAGTTTCTCTTCTTTTTTGTCTTAACTAACATCTTCTCTCTTCTCTTCTCCCACCTCCAGACCCCTTCCAACATCTCCATTGCAACCCCCTCTCTCTACCCACCTCTATCTCTGAACCCCCCCAACCCCCCATTCCTAGTGTATGCGGCCGGAAGCTTCCAAGTCCCGGATGTTCTTTATTAGGACGGGTAACACCCCTCTCTCTCTCTCTCTCTCTCTCTCTCTCTCTACTCATTGAACTACCGGATTAAGGTAATACACTTTGGGTTAATGTCACCGGTTATGGTCACACAAATGTTTGCTTGCTTGTTAAACACTTGTGTATGTGTGTGTTAGTTTGTGCGAGCGCGTGCTTGTGTGTGTGTGTGTGTGTGTGTGTGTGTGAGTACGCCTAAGTGTCTTTGTGTATTCATACTTGGTTGCGTGTCCTGCTCCATCACAAGTGTTTCATGTAAACACTTGCTTTTGTGATTATATACTACACGGGTTTCTTGACAGACAGACAGAGTCATTCTGACTAATTTACATGTAAGAATTTGAACAGAATCTGTTACTATCTTCCTCAGCAAGAATTAAAAATTAATGTAAATAATAGAAATGATAATAATAAAAGTTGCGTACACTCGACAAAAGACGTTCATAAACTGACAAAAAAAATCACTCTTGCTAGAAGTATGCTTTATACAGTATTAAATGATTTGCATAACAATATCATTAAAAATATTTTTTTTATTCACTATTAAAAGAAAAGTCACCCTTTCACTTTCATCTTCCATTCACCATGCAAAATGTGTTTTTTTCTTATACATTTTTATCCTTTCCACTTATTTCCTATAATACCTCTGCTACCGAAGGGGGTCTACGCTGTCACAAAAACTATGACGGACGAAGATTTCAACCGGACATCCGTTACAAGCATTCCTTATGACTCACTGGTACGGAAACGCCAAAAAGTATAATAAGTAAAGGGGGGGGGGGGGTAAGTAAAGGGGGTAGGGCGGGCGGGGGAGCAGTATTTCGTCTAAGCTTTGTCGCATCACCTCAGAGGTTCGCGGGTGGAGAAAAGTAATGATTCTGAAATGATTCAAGACGCACACAAACTTCTCAAATCTTTACGGCATTTTATAATCATGATTTGTTAAACAGCTTAAAGATAGAAAAAAAAAACAGAATGTCTCTATTCACTGTTCTGATGTAAAACGTCATTTAAGTCTCTGGATTTTCCAGTAGAACTACTATATCATCGCTGTTATGTTTTTCACACACACACATACACCACACACACACACACATACATACCACACATATATATATGTATATATATATATATATATATATATATATATATTATATATATATATATATATATATAATGTTTGTGCGTGTATGTGTAATAGCCACAATGGCCTCTTAACTTCTCATATGATCTCATTATATATTATATATATATTAATTATATATATTATATATATATATATATAATATATATATATCTACTGGTTAATTCTTACCAATACATATGAAGAGTTAAGAGGCCATGTGGCTATTCACATACACACACACACATATATATATATATAATATAATATATATATATATATATTTATATAATATATTTATATATCTATATGTTTGTGTGTGTGTATGTGTAATAGCCACAATGCCCTCTTAACTTCTCATATGTATCTGGTAAGAATTACCAGTAGACTCTATATATATATATATATATATATATATATATATATATATATATATATATATATATATATATATATATATATATATATACACGTAAGTTAGGATCCCATTTCCGTGAGTCATATACATATATCGAGCTACAATGTCCTTTAATATCTAATTCGCTCTACCTCGGAATTAATATATTGCTTAACCGAAGGGGAATTTTTTCTCGATAATAGACTTGCCTGGACCCGGGCGCGAACCATGGAGCCTTTCAAATCCAGGAACGTCAATGAAGCTTTTACTACTACACCACCGCGGTGGATTTGAAAGGCTCCATGGGTTCGCGCCCGGGTCCATCGAGAAAAAATTCCCCTTCGGTTAAGCATATATGAAAATATATTAATTCCGAGGTTGAGCGAATTAGATATTAAAGGACATTGTAGCTCGATATATATACACGCATATATATATATATATATACATATATATATATATATATATAATATCTATATATATATATATATATGGTGTGTTTGCAAGTGTGCTCTAGGGAATTCCATCAATTAACTAGAAAAAACAACGAATACAAACAACGAAACACAGACCAACAACGCATCTGGATGCAAAGGCATCGCGACTGACTACATTGCGCAGAAGAGCAACCCAACTCCAGATAATTCTGCTTTACAGCCCAAAGTCATTCGGGCGGCATTCATCTGGACGCGAGATTATAATGTAAGTTTCATTACAAAGTCAGTTTGGATTATGGTCGCAATTTAAATTATTGACGAGGGCAAATGACGCGCATAGAGCTGGCTTACAAATAACGGATCCCGGATGGCCAGAATTTAGGGCATATTAATGTCAAAGGATGAATAAAAGCTTCCGTTAGTGAAAAGAATCCGGAGTTTTAAGCCGTCGTTGCTTTTTCACCTTTAGCTGGGATTTTCGCGCATAAACTTTGGTTTACCTGTCGTTATCGGCATAATCTTTATTGTTATTAGAGTAGCATTATTGATAACTGTAGTAGCATTAGCGGCAGTGTATGCAGGAAGATTCTTTTGATAAAATTGTGTTTCACATGGTCTATTTAAAATTCAGCCGGGAAACTTTTCGATTAAACAAAACTGGTGTAGTCTTGGCAGCTGTAATCTCTGATCACTAATAAGTGTACTTATGTGAATGCTTATATTAAATATAAACTAAAATTGATTATTCTACAATTTTGCTTATTATAGGGACAAAGATATAACCCTTCTCAATTCCTTTTCTAGTTTCTCTCAGAATTGCCGCAGAGGAAAATCACTATCCATTTCCTCGGCCTCCAAAATAAAAAAAAAATATGCTATATTAATTGACGTCCCAGATTTTGTCGATGACCGCAAGTGATTAGCATTAGGATTTTTACACTTATTAATTGAATATTGTTTGTATGGTGTTTTTATTTTGCATGGAACCAGTGGTTATTTAGCAACGGGACCAATGGCTTTACGTGACTTCCGAACCACGTCGAGAATGAACTTCTTTCACCAGAAATACACATCTCTAACACCTCAATGGAATGCCTGAGAATCGAACTGGCGGCCACAGAGGTGGCAGGTCAAGACCATACCGATCACGCCACTGAGGCGCTTATCAATTAATTAATGTATTTATTTATTTACTTATTTATTTATTTCTTTTCATTCATTACCAGTGCGGTCTCATAGGAAATGTGTATTGTTTACGAACAAATCAGGAAGTGGGTGTAATCTTTTTTTTTTTTAATAAGTGAGATCTCTTCATTCTTTATTTCCCTTTACTTCCTCTAACTTATTCCTAACGAACACCTTATTCTTTGGGCG
Organism: Macrobrachium nipponense; assembly: GCF_015104395.2. Lineage (NCBI taxonomy): Eukaryota > Metazoa > Arthropoda > Malacostraca > Decapoda > Palaemonidae > Macrobrachium > Macrobrachium nipponense. Next base: position 18,241,011 of record NC_061106.1, read on the forward strand.
CTTGAATTTCAGGTCAGCCGACTAAATGAAAGGTCGAACAACAATTACAACTTGATGTGTGGGCCAGACCTTAGGAACCTTGAAGTGTCCGAAAAATAAAATGATGCCCCAGAATAAGTAAAGGTCACAATCCTGTTTACCATTTTGTCCTGGATCAGACAGAACATCTTTTAAATATTGGAGATAATTTGAATTCCTGATGACATATAATTCAGTAGGTCCTTTAAGACAATGTTTAAACGATTTACTCTGGTCTCATACAAAGTATAGTCTCATATACTACTGATGGAATTCGTTCTAGTACTAATCATCAACTTTTTTTTTTTTGACATAAAAAATTGGACAGCAAGCATAAACTATCATGCAAATGATTTTGATAAGCAATTACATAAAAAGCTCTTCCTAGTAGTGAAATTTCTTCTAATTCCTGACTCAAATACATTAGATATTTGTGCATTGCCTGACGAGTATCCTTCAACGGGGTAAGAGGAAGTCTAAGAGGAAGAATCCTACAAAACAGCATTCTTTGAGGAACGGTTCACTTTCTTAGCCACCCCTAAAATGAAAGCAAAGATCCCAGCAAGAGTTCACAAAAAAAAACTGACGTCTTTCTTTCTTGTTCTTCTTTTTGTTCTAATTTGGGCTCAAGGTCGCGGTCCAGGAGCCGCCTCTTAAAGGCATCTGAGGAATTCCTTCCCCGGGGTGATACGATGACCCTTAAGATAGACAGATCGTCCGCAGCTCTCCTCAGTACTGCAAGGTTCTCTAATGAAAGGTAATAACAATAGGTTCCTTTCTCGCCATATAATCTGCTTTATCCCAAAAGCGCTCGCTCGTTTAATCACCACGCACTCAGAAGTGTCTCTCGGTAACATCTTCCATATCAGAAGGAGTCATCGGCTGCTGAAGCACGCTAAGTGACTCCAGTATGAGATAAGAGGGAGAGAAGGGACTCTCTCTCTCTCTCTCTCTCTCTCTCTCTCTCTCCTCTTCGAGAGTTGGAGGTCGACCGCGCCGCTGTTAAAAACACTTTCGCACATCAGAGAAAGTGGGATTCATCTTTAGGGAGAAAGCTTCGGTAGAAAATGAAAGGACGCACCGTGAGTTTGAAGAGCTGTATTTTGTCATTCTTTCCACTAATGTACCACGGGACAATCGTTCTTATATTGTAAATATTATTATGGCAAACATCATGATTATTAATTCATTACTGAAGCATGATACTGATTGTAATTATGGAGAGTTTATAAAATACCAGCAAAACTTATTTGACCACGTAAAATGATAAAGAAAAGAGATAGTTATTAGCATTAAATATACCGACATTCACATAAATTATAAGTTTAACATCATCTATCCCTAAAAAATAAAGACAAGATTAAATTCCCTGTTGGGTGCAATTCATCAAAGCGTAAAGTAAGAACTCCAAGTGATGATAAGTTATGAAGTATTTGAAAGTAGAAATCTCTTTTCCAAAGGGCTTTAACAGTAGCTGTTTTACTCATAAATTAGCTTTGAATCAAGATAACTGAATATATCAGATGAAATTTTAAATCTAAAAAGAGCAAGTCCTGTTTCTAGAGTATTTTAAGAAAGTATTAATCCACTTAGATAAAAAAAAATTAGCTCTCATAAATCGTTTGATAAAGAATTAAGTGAAAGCTTCAGCAGAAAGACTTTCATTATGCACAAGAGAAAAATCTATCTTTAAAATAACCATAGTTATATTCCTATCACTTTTCTGAAAGGCGTCTTCCTGCTATTCCTTTCCGTCTCGCCTTATAAACTATACTCTGTTTTTTTTCTACCTGTCCATCCGCCTATGGTGTTTGCGCATGGCAACACTGCGTCCCGGGCTTTATATAATATCCTATTTCGAATATTAACGGTATAATTCGCATACAGTAAATTATTAAAACACTTTTCAGTTGCAAATGTACACCCAGATATCCTTTTATTTACCTAAAATTTAGACATAGCGTAACTATTTAAAAAGCACGGGACGCAGTGTTGCCATGCGCGACCACCACAGGCGGATGGACAGATGGAAAAAAAAACAGAGTATAGTCCTACTAAACCAGAGTTTTATTTCGATAAACCTCAACCTGCCGCTTTCATGGTCATTCCCACTTTATACATCACCTCCTTGAATGCACCGCTCATCCTCATCTGTAATTTCAAAATTCCAGTTTCTTATCTCATTCCGTCCTCCCACTCGTTGGAATACAATTAAGATGCTGATTGTTTTTGAGATTTTTAAGTACTGCGTAATAACTGAACAGCTTCACCCACTTTCATTCTTCCATTGTCTTCCACGACAACCTATTTCGTGTTAGCTGCTCTTTCAGATAAAACATTATAAAAGTTCACTCTCACTTCGGTTGATGTTGGTTGTCTTCTTCCTTATAATAATTTTACTCACACCTTACCAGCAGATTTCCTTGAACTTTCATGGACCCGTAACCCCTCAGTATTTGATTTCAAAAATTATAAGATTAACTTCCTTGCACGGTAACTATTGTAGGTCACACTTAATGTTACAAAATCGTATAAAAAATGTATGCTGATAGCTCTCTAACAACTCTCTAAATGTCACAACTGCTAAACAAATCACCGTGTTATGTATTTGGCAACAGTTGCCAAATTAATATCAGTTTAATTAAGCCTTGGTGCATCTCCAAAATGGTATATATGAAGCTGACTGTACCATTCAAAGACATCCGTCTTAAGTGAACATAATCTAGTTTGGAACGTACTAGACAAAAAAGTAACATGATCTGAAACAGTACTTAAAAAAAATAATCTGGTTTGAAACAGTCCTTGACAAAAGGTAATCTGGTTCGAAACAGTAATTGAAAAAAATAATATGGTTTGAAACTGCTTAAAAAAAATAATCTGGTTTGAAACAATATTTGAAAAAATAATCTGGTTTGAAACAATATTTGAAAAACTAATATGGTTTGAAACAGTAGTCAACAAAAGCAATCTCGTTTGAAACAGCCTCAGAAAACTAATGCCGATTATGTATGGGATTTTTAATGAAGTCTCCAAATTGTTGTTGAGTCCGGTAGAATGAATGACCTTCAAAGTAATCAATGGAACATTCTCCGGCAACGTGACATTTGCCAACTTTCATGAATAACATAACGGATACCTAGTTATTATTATTATTATTATTATTATTATTATTATTATTATTATTATTATTATTATTATTATTATTACTGAACTAGGATGACAGCCACTGTCTTGAACAACAGGAACCCACGGAGTATAATATATGTGTATATATATATATATATATATATATATATATATATATTATATATATATGTGTGTGTGTGTGTGTGTGTGTGTGTGTGTGTGTGTGTGTGTGTGTGTGTAAAAATAATAATGATAACATCAACAGGAAATGGAGTAAACAATAAAAATCCGCTACTTAAAGAGAAAACTTGAAAACCAGTTCTACAGGATATTGCATCTTCAGATAATCTTTCTTAAACTTGGAAGCGTTAGAAGTTGTTCCACACTTTTAGTATAGAAGGGACGAGGACCTCTTGCTCCAGAATGCGTAGCATCCTGATCCCCATGAAAATAAGAATAATGTGTTCTGATCTAGAATCTATATAATAACTTCAATTCAAAGCGTGGGATTGATTGTGCCATCAAAGACTGTCAAATTCTCAAAATCATCAAATACAGTGTTACCATGTTAATATGCACTTATGACTGAGGGTTATGCTAATATGCTATAATACCTTTTTTTCTCCTTATGAGAGCAGAGTTTCAGATAGCCATACTGTTCCGTTACTACCTGCAGATTCCATGTTAAATCCCCTTTTTTAAATCACACTGGTCTCCTGCGATCTCGAGGCTTGGATTTACGTTTGTATCCTGACACAAATTCGATAACCATTCGAAAGTCCAGACATGAAAAATAAGGTGGGAGAAAGCATCTGCCGGAAGTGTTACAGGTCATAAAAGAAAAACCACGAGAGAGAGAGAGAGAGAGAGAAAGAGAGAGAGAGAGAGAGAGAGAGAGATATGAAATTCGTAATTCGTGTGCTGCCAAGGAAAGACGTTGGCGCGCAAGACTTCATCAAGGAGAAGAGATGAGCGAGACAAGACAGACAGACAGACAGACAGGTAACAGCAGCAGCCCGGCAAATCGACAACATTAGACTGAGGGGAAGGGGGAGGGGGAGGGAGAGAGTGAGGTTGAGAAGGTGTTCCTCTGTCCCAGCTCTCCCACTGCCTCAACATTCCCCTTTTCCTTTCCAAAACCAATAGATGTTCTCCGGGAGTCGGCTGACGCAGCGTCTAGTCAATAATGCAACGGGTTGCTCCCTTCTCTTCCCCTCAGCATACTCTCCCTTACCCCCCTCCCCTCCCTCTCCCCTACACAACACGGCACCAAACAACGACCTACCCTAAGGTCGTCATCTGGGGACTTATAGATAGGGCTGCTGCTCTTACGCCGGCCCTTCACAGCACTGTAAGAGGGAGACGAAGTTGGATAGCTCATAGACTCTTCAGGTTGGCGTGAGTACACGCGCTCTCTCTATGTGGTTAATGGTAATCAGTCTGTGATAACCATTCTCCGGGGAGATTTTCAAACCCACTCGGATAAGAGGATTTTGTTGGGATTCTGTTGACCAGCAGATTGGCTTATTATGAATCGCCCGCGTGAACGGTTTAAAGTTTTATTTTCTTCTTTTTTTTTTAAATCCCAGGCGTTGAGTTTCCACGCGTGATTTGTGCTTATGATGTGAAAACTGTGGACGATTTTTTCTTTGCACGAACGGTCTACGTTCGGCTATGGAGGTCGATTTCTATTTTTAGAAGAGATTGGCTTCTTACGTAACTGACTGGTAGAGGGGGATCAGATTCTACGGTTGGCTGTCGTTAGAAAACATGAGCTTAAAGGTAAATAAACGAGCTATTTTGTAGCACTTTCATAAGAAGCTCCTCAAAAGAGAGAGAGACAGACAGACCGACAGAGAGAGAGAGAGAGAGAGAGAGAGAGAGAGAGAGAGAGAGAGAATCGTCCAATACACCTTCCTCAAATCGCCCTCCATTGCAACAAGTATGTCAAGCAAATAATAAAAGTTATTATCTACAGTATGCAAAGAATGAATTAAGAACGATTCCACCAGCTCGTATCCTATCCGCGGTTTTCTCATCTCATACAGAAGGAAGCAGGAAGAGGAAATGGAATGATGGGAGAAAAATGTGGAGTTACGCTTTATCGCGTTACGAACAAAACCAATCCGCCTTAGAGCGCATACCAAAAATATCTCCAAGGATATTCTCTGTCTCTGATGCAACGCCACAGTGAACCCAATACGAAAAATAGTAAGGGGATTAATGTTCAGTGAATTCTTAATAAATGCCCAGTCCACTCCTTATCTCGATTCTTACGCCAGGACAATCGAGAGAGCTATAACACAATGGAAATTTTGTCTTTGCAACAATAAGGGTAAACGAAAGCAATCACGAGCGATTAAATTCTCTCTCTCCTCAGGCAATGATGAACCAGTTCGTCACAAGACGATTGTATTGTTGGCTTCGATTACTTTCCGCGTATCTCGATGAAGTTCTTTTCATTAAGTAACGATGAATCAGTCCGTCACCAGACGATTGTATAACTCTGGCTTCATTTAGCTTCCGCGTATCAGAGAACATTACTTAATTCGGATTCCTTGGATGGATCCTGTTTGGTGGAATTCCAAGGGACGCGTCCGCGCGAATCTCACATATTGATAGACTGGCTCCAGTCGACGAATGTCAATATGTTAAGGTGTGTCTTTACTAGGCTTTCTATCGGTACCGTTGCTACTTGTGATGTGTGAGTTTGACGATGTCGTCTACGGAAGTTGTTTTGGAAACGTAAATGGACAGAATTACATGTAATTAAATGAGATGTCACTGTCAGTCATTTATACACCACACAAACATTATGTATACACACTATATATATATATATATATATATATATATATATATATATATATATATATATATATATATATATATGTGTGTGTGTGTGTGTATCTATATGTGTAATATATACAATTATATATAACATACATATACTTGTAGTAAATATATATATATATATCTATATATATATATATATATATATATATATATAGTATATATATATATATTTATATATATACTCATATATCAATCTGGGTAACTACATATCGATGTGTGTATATATATATATATATATATATATATATATAGTATATATATATATATATATATATTTATTTATTTATTTGTATATGTACATAACGTCAACCGAAAGTTTATATGATTTCAGTAACATCCGAAAAGTAGGAAATTTCAGAACACTGTATCGTATTAAAGAATTTTATATTTAGTGACACGGGAAAGCCAGAGAGCGCGTGTGTTTATGCATGTTCTCTCTCTCTCTCTCTCTCTCTCTCTCTCTCTCTCTCTCTTCTCTCTCTCTCTCTCTCTCGCGAATATCAAGGAATTAAATAAACCCAGTCCGTGTGTTGTCCAACATAATACATGAATACTTTTCTGTTTGTCACCCTAATGAAAGCACAATATTTGTTTGTTTATCAGCTGCCTTTGCATTATTACCCGTCCTTCTCTTCTCTCTCTCTCTCTCTCTCTTCTCTCTCTCTCTCTTCCTTTGTTTCATCCCCTCTTGCATCCTCTGCTCTTGGCATCTCTTTCAAAAAATTTTTTTTGCTCTTAATCCTTCGTCCTTTTCCCTCCTGTCATCTCACTTCTCTTGTCCTCCCCTGTTTCTCCTTCTCCTCTCCTCCTCCTCCTCCTCCTCCTCCTCCTCCTCCTCCTCCTCCCTCTTGCTGCCGTGCTCCCTATCATCGATCAATTTCCCCTCCCCTTAACATCTCAGTTAAAAGTTTCCTCTAAGTTTTTCCCTTTTGGACTCAACGGAATTGAAGGAACTGAAGATCTAGTAAGAAAATCGTCTCGTTCACTGTTTCTCCCTTTGCTTTATTATGATAGGAGAGAGAGAGAGAGAGAGAGAGAGAGAGAGAGAGAGCTTTTTCACATTTCGGTTATGTTCAGAAAGTAAGCAGAGAGAAAGAGAGATAGAGAGATGTTTCTCTTTTTTTGGTTTACTATGATCAGAAAGAGAGAGAGAGAGAGAGAGAGAGAGAGAGAGAGAGAGAGAGAGGAGGAAAGAGAGAGAGAAAGAGAGAGAGAGTCATAACTCTACACTTTCAGATGATGGGAAAAAATGATAGGGGTGACTTAAACAAAAAAAGGAATCAGAGGACTATTAATCAAAATGAGGTAAAAAGATAGATAGATAGATAGAGAGAGAGACAGACAGAGACCATGAGAGTTCATACGCTTTTATCAACGTATTATGTGATTTTGCAGCGTCATTAACTGTAAAAGAACGTAGACTCTTAGATGCTGCGCTCAACGGCTATGAAAGTTGTACCTTTCGAGGGCAATATTTTTCACTGAAAATAAGACACGCAGTCAATTATCCCCAGAGCTACTATACTTGAAGATTAAAAGGGGTGGGGGGAAACTGAAGAACCAGGAAAGTTTAGCAAAATCCAGAAAAGCGAAATCTTTATCTAAAGCATTTTTTTTTTTTTTTTTTTTGCTGCCAGAAATAGTCAAGGATTCTCTCAAAGTTCATTAGAACCAATTATATGCGTAGATTGGTTGTACATGCTGTTACACTAGAACAGATAAAGCCCATGGGCATATATATCTGCAAGGGCATTTGACATGATTGGAAATAATAATCTGTTGGTATTCGAGTAGAAATGTTTTAAATTGCCTACGCTGAAATCAGGGACGAGGACAAACAAGGATAATCCAGACCCCTCGTTCTGGATGGTCATTTCTGCCTGGGGAAAAAAACGAGATCTTTATGACAAAGCGATAGGAAAGCTAAGCCATTTTTACCCTCTGATTTTTCAGATGGTGAATAAACCAGTTTGCTTTTTCGTCACTTCATTAGGCTAAACTACTTGAACGTTGAAAAGTTTAAGTGTCAAAGAGCTAAAATGAATTTTAGTTTACAGAGAAAGATACCAGAGAGAAAGATGGTAGAGCAGTGTCATAGCTGACTACACGGTTGGACCCCCCCCTTCCCCCCCGCACCCGCCCTGCTGCGAGACAGAAACACCCCCCCCCTCCCCCCCAGCCCGTTTCCCTACCCTCTCTCTCTCTCTCTCTCTCTCTCTCTCTCTCTTTGGTGTAACATTGGTAATACTCGTGATGTTAGTTTCCGTTCGTACATTCCATGAAATGAGAACTATAGACAAACTATGTCCTACGAATTCCGAAACCCACATTTTTATTTATATTTATTTATCTATTTTTAGGAAATTCCTTTTCATTTTCAGTCTCACGATGTCCCTTAGTGTGTCACTGAAATGAGGACGAAGTCACCAAGGACTCTTCGTTACTATCATCAGCACCATCATTATCAGTAGCATCATCTTTATAACAGTAGGTGATAATTATCATTATAATTATTACTGACAGTAGTAGTTACTGTAAGTTTGATTATAACTATTATACGAAATATCATCACCATCTTCATAAAAATATATCACTATTATTGGAAATTATTATGTTATTTTATTATTATTTATTTTATTATTATTATTATTATTATTAAGTTTCCTTTGTTTACAACTGTAATGTGAAAGACCGTTCGCAGCCCAATAAAAAAATGCTAACGGTACTAATGCCTTCATCATCATCATGACAATACGTTATCATTATTATTATCATCATTATTATATAAGAAACAGCAGTAGTAGTTAATGTATATATACTTGATGGCAATTATTATAGCAAAAATAGAAAATAAATGCTACTGGTAATAATACAATTTGCACTGGCGATGCTGGGGACGTAATGCTAACCCCCCTCCCTCACTGTATCAAGGCGAATTGATTTATGGAATATACGCGTCCCCCCTGGAGGGGAAAATGGAACGAGGGGCGTCGTCTGCTGCTGGAAAGCTGGAAAGCTGGAAAGCATGTCAAGGATAGCAACCTGACACTTGGTAGCCAGGGACGTGAGAGGGTGGGTAAATCAGGTGATGCATTTGTTGTTATTATTATTATTGTTATTATTATTATGAAAGTTGGTGTTAGGAGTAATGATGTTACCTCAACTCATTATTATTATCAGTAATGAAGCTCTTGTTGTTGCTGAAGTTGGTGTTATTATTACTCTCACCGTTATTACTCTTATTTCACATTCGGAAACTTGAATAAAATAATAATTGATCTTATCAATCTTAGAAGGGTATCACAATTCCATGCAGTCAAGAATAAAATGGTGCTCATTAGAGTCTGAAATAATTCTGCTACAAGACATAACTACAGAATCGTCACGTGGAAATAGAGGAGATAGAAAGTTACATTGATATTGCCAAAGTATCTTAATAATTTCCCAGGGCTTGTAATATTACCATATTTTATTGAGACTTGCAAATGTAAACTCCACTATGATGAAGATCAATCGAGTCTACCCGTTTTATTTTTGTCTTTATATATATATTTTTTCTTGTCACTGTAGGTTTACACACACACACACACACACACACACACACACACATATATATATATATATATATATATATATATATATATATATATATATATATACTATATATATATATAATCAATTCTGCTACTATCTTTGTACTATTCCTGAGAGGCTGATGGTCACAATTCCTTTTTGAGTGCATGTACCTTCTAGGATATAGCAAATCTAGTATTTATGGTATATATACATATATATATATATATATATATATATATATATGTAATACTATATATATTGTATATATATATATATATATATAATATATATATATATATATATATATATATATATATCTCTCTCTCTCTCTCTCTCTCTCTCTTCTCTCGTCTCTATCTCTCTCTCTCTATATATATATATATATATATATATATATATATATATATATATATATATATATATATATATATACACGCTACCATTTCGTCACTGGCTGCTACACCTTACATATTCAACCGAAGATTCCAAGGCGTTACATGAGAAACGAAGGACAGGAAACGTTTCTCTAAAAGATTTGAAGGTAAGAGAGAAAGGGACTGAAGGAAAAAGAGTGACTGCGAAGGGGGAGGTGGAAAAAGAATAAGTGATGTTCTGGATTTCCATGAATTCCTCGACTCGAAATGTGTAGACAATAAGACTGACAACATTTTCTTAGTGTGAACAATAAGACTGACAACAGTTTTTTGTCGACAAAAAGACTGACAGCAGTCTTATGTAGACAATAAGACTGGCAACAATTTTTTGTAGATAATAATACTGACAATAGTTTTTTGTGTAGACTATAAGCTGACCACAGTTTTTTTTTTTTTTTTTTAGACAAAAAGACTGACAACAGTTAATTTGTGTAGACAAGAAGACTGGCAAGTTTTTCTCTAGTACATACAATAAGACTGACAACAGTTATTTTTGTAGACAATAAGATCGACAACGGTTTTTTGTGTAGACAATAAGACTGAACAGTTTTTTTTTTGTAGAAAATATGACCGACAACATTTTTGGTGTAAATAACAAGACTGACGACAGGTTTTTTGTGTAGACAATAATCCTGGCAAAAGTTTTTTTGAGTAGACAATAAGACTGACAACAGTTTTTTGTGTAGACAAAAATAATGGCAACAGTTTTTTGTAGCCAATAAGACTGACAGCAGTTTTTGTGTATACAATAAGACTGACAAGTTTTTGTGTAGACAAAAAGCCTGACACAGTTTTTTGTAGCAATAGACCGACAACTGTTTTTTTTTTTTTTTTTTTTTTTTGGCCTAGACGATAATATTTACAACAGTTTCTTTTAGACGTAGACAATAGGACTGACAACAGTTTTGTGTAGACAAGACTAACAACAGTTTTTTTGTACATAATACGACTGGAAAAAGTTTTTTTGTGTGAGTGTAGATAATAAGACTAATAATTTTTTTTTTTTTTTTGTCATACGGAATTCCCCTTGTGCTTTCTTAACGTATTATACTTTGTTATTGCCAAGAATGTACAAATAATATAAAAGCCTCCACTTTACGAAACCAAAAAGATACAAATTCAATACAACAGACAAAATGTTTAAGCATTTCATTAAGAATATTTGTAAGATGGAAAGAATTGTAATCTAGATACATGTACGTAGTTGGAAATTTGTTGTCATCAATTTTACATCAGTTAATGAATGAAAACTTAAAGAGAAAATAACTAACAATAGATACAATAGGTGGATGTGTTCCCAAATACACTTTATAGGACATTTCTAAGTTCTAAGTATACCAAAAAAGCATTTTGACCGGGGCAAGCATTTTCCTCCTTTTCTCTCTCTCTCTCTCTCTCTCTCTCTCTCTCTCTCTCTCTCTCTCTCTCTCTCTCTCTCTCTCTCACACACACACACACACATAAACACATTCATTCTTGCGTGTGTGTTCCTGTGTTTCATTTAAAGTAAATAATTTTGGTTTCTAAAGTTCAATTCTTTCTTTTCGCTTACTCGGGTAGCAGACCTACAAACTACTTTGTTGTTGCTGTAGATGTTTTTGTTGTTGTCGTTGTTGTTGATGCTGTTGTTCTTGCTGCTGTTGTTCTTGTTGGGCTTAGAAAAGCCCCTTGGAAGAGCATCAAAAGGTCTGGAAAGGGTGTTTCGTGTTGAGTTAAATATACAGGAATTTTAGGATAGGACATTTATGATTTATCTATTAGAATTAAAATGTAAAAAATAAAAGAAGTGCATGTTAAATAGTATAGAACAATTATTTATAGTGAAATATAGCGTAATTATGTTAATTTTCGTTGATGAAACAACGCTCTATTTGCCGGTAGATTTTAGGCACGCCTTTTTCGCACATGAAAATCTCCGACGTAGAATGATGGTTACACGACCGAAAATCATATTCAGAAAAGATAAAAAATACACTGGAAGATTTGGAAGATCCTAAGCTCCCTTCTTAAAGAGATTTTTGTCTTCCCATTTGGTGAAGTAGATATAATGTGATATATGGCCGGCAGTCCCTATTTTATGGAAGCAATATAAAAAGGTAATTTATGATCGGCGGGATCTGTCGGCCATTCGTTGTTTTGTAAGAGAGACAGTCGCTTCTTTGGGAGAGGAATTGCCGAGTCTTTTCAATGCGGAATTTCCTTTTTTTTTTCTTTTTTTTTTGTGCGCGCGCGTCTGACTAATGATATAGTAGCAACAGCACTCTATGTAAAACTTAAATATTTTACATTTTATGTCTCAGAAAATTTGATGGTATTATCTTTATTACTTCATGTATGTATGTATGAATGTATGTTTGGAAATTAAAAAAAAAACAGAATAATTAGTAGAGAGAGAGAGAGAGAGGGAGAGAGAGAGAGAGAGAGAGAGAGAGAGAGAGAGAAATTCACATACATACATATTAAGGTACAGGTAACTCTATATATTATATATTAGTATATTATATATTATAAATATATTTAATTATATCTATTATATATATATATATATACATAATATATTTGACATTGGATATTTCTCTCACACTCTTTCCCACTTATTCTTTTCTCTCTCATTTTGAGACGTCTGCTACACCACCTCCGCCAACCAAGACATTCTTTATGAATGACCATTGAAGCATGGATGACGAGAGGCAAGAGAGACACTACCGAAAAAGAATGCTTTTTCAAAAGAGAGAAAAAAAATTGAAAAAAAAAAAAAAACTTGACTGTCGCGTCCGGTTTCTAAGATTAATCAGCTGACTGTCCCATTCCGTGTCCTTGTCTTCCCGGGTGTGTTTTTTATGTTGTTTTTTAATGGTAGTTTTGGCAGGATATGAAAGTCAATGGAAAGCTAAAAATCTGAACCAAAAATTCCGCTACAAATATATATATATATATATATATATATATATATATATATATATATATATATATATATACATTAGGTCACTGAACAGGCATATGTTTGAGCGTTGTTATCACTGATGTGGATGTAAGAATATGTGTGTTTGTGTAGTTAATGTTTGGTGAAGTTAACGTCTCCAAAACCAAAAGTATATTATATATATATATATTATCTATATCATATTACTATAATATTATATTAATATATATGTAGACATAACATACTATATATATATATTTAATTTAATATATCTATATAAATATATATATTATATAATATATTATATATATATATAATTATTATATATCCAAATAACCCGTATTAAGCATAAATAAGTCCCTTTAATATCTAATTCGCTCTACCTCAGAATACTATATTTTCATATATGTTAACTGAAGGGGATGATCAGACTCATATCTTATATATATATATATATATATATATACTATATATATATATATATATATATATAATGATATATATGTACACACATATATATACACATCATGTATATCGTCCTGTCTCATTATTAACTATTTTTCAGTTTTCTTACTCTACTTGAATACATTGAAACTAGGCATCCATGTTTATTGCGTTGAAGACAACATGAAAAAATAACGTCCATTACGAACTATTCCGATAATTATATGCCTTCAATATAAATATCGAAAATATTGGTAAGTTATTGATAGTTTATCACGCAATCAATGGCAAAATCGAATGTCTGATGTAAGATTGTCAAACGACCCGTATGCTTTTAAATTGACCTTAAATGACCTTACATTCTTCGACCTGACCAGACTGAAATTCCTTGGGGATGACACGGTTTTAAATCCGTTGTTTATGAGTTTAAACCGAACTGGAATGAAAGAACAGGCGATGCTGCACTTTGAAATATATGAACGTTCATAAGCACTCAATTATTCCCTTTACTAAATGTACATTAGCCGAATGAATTGTGAATTTGGACGTATTCCAAATAGGAAGGATCAGATGAATGGTTTGGGACTCTCTCTGCAATAAAGCTAAAATAACCTTGCGAATCAATTAGTATATCAAATGGTCCAACGGGGCTCTCGGCCATTCTCTCAACTGCCCTCGTCTGTGTACTATGAACTTTTGCACGAACTTTGCCACGCCCGTCGTATTGCAGAAGCACCTCGCATGCAATCGCAAATAATTGTGACTTGAACTACTATCGTTCTCTATATACGAGGTATATCATAAACAAACCCAAATTCTACAGATGAAGTAAATATCCGCTGTTAATATCAGCAAACTTTTGCGATAGCGCGATATAGCGGTTTGAATCTTATGCAGTGACAGAAGAGACGATAAGAAAGTTACGAGTCGTAACGAGTCGTATGAGGCCGCGTCACTTCCAGTTTGAGAATGATATGATGAAAAAATAATCTGAAACAATTTAAGGAATCCAATCTGCAGGCCATATCATGTAAAGAGAAGCACACGGTATGCTACAAGTAAGCGAAATTAAAGAAAAAGATACAAAATGTAATGAAATTATAGTATTCAAACATTATTTTTCATATAGTGAGGAAAATAAATATTTCAACTAATTTTGGAAATATATGAGATTCTCTACGGCCTGATTTAAGTAACAGACGGTTGTTAAAGGAACTTATGTTCCTAGTTCATGACCAAACTTATAGATATTAGGAATACTCGACATCCTTTGAAAAAGAAATTAACTTGCCTATATGAAAAAAAAAAGAGATGACGAATGAAAATTTTACTTTAAACTTAATTAGAGAGACACAACAGTACCCCTAGGCCAATCCCCCCCCCCACCCCCCCCCACCCCCCCCCCCACCCCCAAACACCCCACCTTAAAAGGACCAGGATTTATTTTTATTTTACTTTTCGGAAATGTATCATAAGAATGAAAGAATACTTCCTCCTCCTTCACCCGTCTCTCTCTCTCTCTCTCTATCTCTCTCTCTCTCTCCCAGAAGTGGTCCCAAGTGATCGTCGACTCTGACCGTTTGTTTAACTTTTCTGGTTCTATTTACACTGACATTGTGATATTGAATTAAAGTGGTCGAGAAGTTCGAAAATCTATCGGAGCAAAAATGCTTACGAGTATTTTTTGTTTTCATTATTTATTTTATTTTATTTTATTTGCGACTGTGTAGGACATTGTACTTGATTACCCCTTTTCATTTATCTACTCATTTGTTGATTTTTATCTGTATGTCTTTATTCATTTATTTTTATTCATTATTTCATTTATTAATTAATTTATTTATTTTATATTTATTTATCCATTCATTCATTTATCTATTTTGTAAGAAAAAAGGGCAAATGACTGAGAGAAAATGATCACATTCGTCTTCTCTTTCTTTGTTCAACTCAGATTACGACATTTAATAGAAAAATAAACGGAAAAATTTAATCATATGAAGAAATAAGAGGACGCAATTTAAATACTTGCTCGTTCTGATTTCGACACTTGGTTACTTACGTAATTAAATGACCTTTAAAATGATATAATGTTATAGTATTGATAATATCAATTTTTCTCTCGCTTGTGATGTCGGGAGATATAACAGATTTTTCCCGCAATAAAATTTTCCTAATCCTGCTGTTCATTATAAGAGTTTTAATCTTTCTACGAAATGAAGAAAATGCTCTCAGCTCTATTGTTCATGTTATTCTTGAAGGCTCATTTTTTTAGATGATATATATATAGTATATATATACAGACACACACACACACACACACACACACACACACACATATATATAATATATATAATATATATATATATAAATATATATATATATATATATCAATGAGCAGGATGCAAAGGCTTGTTACTATAAATTGCACAAAAGTTACAAATTTGGAATTACAAGTGCACCACGATTACAAATTTAAACCGCGAAAATGAAGTGAAAACGAACAACTTAAAAACAAGTAAAAGTCTCAAAAATAAGCAAAGCTGAACCAACCTATTCAGTGGCAATGTGAAGACTGACAAGATAGAAAGCCTAAGAAAGAAAGGTACAGTGACCCAGCAGAGGTCTGGCTAAATTTGTATCATGGGGCACTTTGTCATTTTAGATTGGTAATATAGTCCAATTTATATTATCCATTTCGTACAACCCTCGAAAATGTCGAGATTGAATGACCGGATTTTGTTTAAGCAACAAGTCTTTGTGGGGTCCTCCTCACTGATGTTGGGATACATACATACATATATATATAATATATATATATATATATATATATATATATATTATACTATATATATATATATATGTTTGTGGTTGTGTTGTGTGTGTGGGTGTGTTGTGTGTGTGGGGTTATATATATATATATATATATATAATATATTAAGTGTGTGTGTGTGTGTATGTGTGTGCAAGTCATCCTAAAAATAAAAAGAATAAACAATATGCCGGAAGAAGAAATAAAGATGACTACCAACAGGGGCCATGAATTGTGCAAGGAGGAGCGGTGAATCCGAGAAAGGAATCATAAATAAAAGAAGGGTAGGCCTGAGAAACTGGCAGATGAAATACAATATTAAATATCACGTGCAGAAGGATGACGCCTACACAATAAACATAAACAGCAACATTGCTACGTAACAGGAACACAAGTTCCGTCACAAAACCACATTCAACAAGCAGAAGACCAAGATGAAAAACACACACACACATTAGACAGAGAGATGACAAGGAGTGACCTAACTAACTTTCATATAAAAGAATCTGACGTAAGGAACAACAGAGAATGACGTCAGAGGCGCGAGGGAAAATAAAGATGTTGACGTAATGCCATCACACACGCACACTCAAAAACCCACATGTACCCACACACACACACGCACATACCCTCGACCAGATGTTTATTTGTATCACGGAATGCCCCTCGGTGTCCTGCCCACCTCGAGCAGCTCACTTCTTGGCTTTATCGTTCCCCGTGTTTGCAATAAAACGCCGTAGGGATCGGGCTAACCTCCAGCGAATAAGCGTCTTTCGTAATCACGACATGGTCTACTGAACCTAGATCTAGTAGACCTTGTACTGAACGATAACAACATGAAACTGATAAATACCGGTATATCATAAGAGAAATGTTTTGTTTCAATTTCAAAGAGTGATTGAGACGGACGAAATCAGCCCCAAAATCATGCACAAAAGATGGAGACTGCAAAATTACTGAACCTAGGTCTAGACTTTGCGCTGAACGGCAACAGTATGAAGATCTTTTTATTTTCATAAAGAAATGTCTTTTATCAATTTCAAATAGTTCGTGAGACGGGCGTAATCACCACCAAAATCAAACAAAGGAGATGGAGACACTCAACAAAATGAGAATGTAAGTACACAAACGGTAACGCAGTCATGAACACCACGCGCACACGGCACACGTACAGAGGCTCAACCGACTTGACCCACGGTCCACGCACACGCTGCAGAGGGTGAATAAGAAAAGGAACTCGACCAACTAACCGTAATCAGAATCTTTCGCCATGAAAATGGGAGATATCAAATCCTAAAATGTCAAGGAGAGAGAGAGAGAGAGAGAGAGAGAGAGAGAGAGAGAGAGAGAGAGAATCACAGGAAGCTTCACCGACAAACTAGCCGGAATCCCTCTTGCTGACTCTCCACCGGAACCCCGTTACAGCGACGCAGTTCAAATCTTTGTACCCATTTCGTGCAATCTGAACGCGTCTGCCGTATCATTAAGCCTCGCCCCTGGCAATTAGACGTAAAACACAACAAGCAGTGAAGAACGTCGGGCGACGGATGGAATGATATACAAAATCAACACAGATACTACTAGTAAGAGAGAGAGAGAGAATGTTAATAATTATCTTTCACAGTTGAGAACGTACAATGTATAACTTGAACGGAATGGAATGATATACAAAATGAACACACTGAAGAGAGAGAGAGAGAGAGAGATAGAGAGAGAGAGAGAGAGAGAGAGAGAGAGTTAATATTTCTATTATCTCTCAGTTAAGAATTCATATTGTAACCTTACTTCTGGGTTTATACTCTCTCTCTCTCTCTCTCTCTCTCTCTCTCTCTCTCTCTCTCTCTCTCTCTCCCCGTGGAAAACAAGACGCAATATGCTCTGCACTTCCAATGAAAAGAATAAAAGCGTCAGATATGCTCATTTTAACGGACGGGGTGAAAGCAGAAAAACGAATAAAGAGCAGGAGAGAAAAGAAAAGAAGAAAACACACACTCGTACATAACATACAATCACCCGCATGATGCCAATCACGTACACAGATAGACGCTAGCTTTCGCACACATACATACATACATACACAAACGTAATTCACAAACAAATACTCACATACACAAGCAACCCCCTGCACAAACACCGACCACCACCAAGTAAAGCAAACACACACAAAGAGACGAATTAGAGCGAGAGACTTGGGAGAGATTTGCCAGATCTAATTATTTTCAACACGGGATGAAAAGTTGTGAGATCTCGGACGCACCGCCATGAAGCCTGCAACTGCCTCCTCCCTCCTCGTAGCCCTCCTCCTCCTCCTCACCTTCCTAATCCTCCTCTTCCTCCTGATATTACTCCTTTCCTTCATACTCCTCCTCTTCCTCCTGATATTACTCTCCTCCTCCTCCTCCTCTTCCTGCTTCCTCCTCTTATTCATCATCCTACTCCTCCGTCCCGTCCTCCTGCTCCTGCTATTCCTCCTCTCCCTCCTCCATTCCCTTCTGATCCTCCTTCTACCCCTCCTCCTCATCCATCCCTCCCTCCCTCCTCCTCTCTCCCTCCCTCATACTTTACTACTCTATCCCGTCCTCCTCCTCTTCCTGATATTACTCCTTTCCTTCCTCCCTCCTCCTCCTATTCCTGCTATTCCTCCTCCTTCCTCAATCCCTCCATCCTACTCCTCCATCCCGTCCTCCTCCTTCTACTACTCTTCCTCACCCTCCTATTCCTTCTCCTCCTCCTCCTGCTGTTCATCCTCTCCCTCCTACTCCTCCTCCTATTCTTCATGCAATTCCTCTTCTCCCTCCTACTCCTCCGCCTCTTCTTCCTGCTATTCCTCCTCTCCCTCCCACACCTCCTCCTCCTCCTCCCTCCATCCCGTCCTCTTCCTCCTCCTGCTGCTATTCCTCGTCTTCCTCCTTCATCCCGTTCTCCTCCTCTTGCTACAACTCCCTCCCGGTCCCTACCCCATCCCGTCCTCCCCTCCTCCTCCTGTTCCTCTTGTCTCCTTCATTTGCATAATGGAAGTTGCAGCGTACTGCAGGCGTCGCCAGGAACTGTTACATCAGTAATATTTGTATCATTACTTTGTACTCTCATTGAGATGATGATGATGAGGATGAGGATGCTGTGGCTGAGAGTTGCCTGGATGAAATGACTTCTTCTAAGAATAAGGTTTATTCTTTTATAAATAAAGTGTGGACGAGCTTTGTTATTTCTTTCCATACTGCGCGAAGGGCGTTTTTATTTATCTTTATGTTAGTCGCGTGGATGAGATCTTTTTATTTGCTTTTCGAAATTTTGCTACCGAGTATCAGATGACATTTCGACCAAATTTGATAACAGTTCCCTATTGCTCTTCCGTTTGTAGGTATATATATACACGTGTCCCGAGCTTTCTCCCCTCTCGGCCGAATGATGCATTAATAATGCATACGGCGAAAAGCAATGTTTACAAATAGTCTGGGGAGAGCTAACCTTCTCCGCTCCTGATGCTCAGTGACGTATTTCTCTTTTAACGCGATGGCAAATCACAGTTTCCTTAGAGAGAGAGACAGAGAGAGCCTTCATCAGCTAGCGTTATACGTATGCATGAGCGTGTGCGTATGTTCAATTATGAGCGTGCCTGTGAGTGTGTGTGCGTGTGTGTATGTGCGTGTGAGTATATTCAAATGAATGGGCATTGTTGTTAAAGGAAATGAATTAGAAAATGGTTACTGGAACCTTTTATCTGCATGTTTTATGAGCCAGAATAAACTGGATGGCGGGTGATGAGGTCTGAAAGGATGATGAGGAAAATGGAATGCGAAGAGTTGAATTTTTATTTCTTTGGCGTTGATTTACTTCCAAGTGAGAAGAAACGAGAAGGAAATTAGGAGTTGGCAGGGGTGTGGGGGGGGGAGGGGTGTCCCAAGAGATGGCTTAATGTGATGTATAAGGATAGTGGGTAATGGGAGAAATTTGTCCTGATGCTTCTGCAAAGTTTCCATTTGATTGGAAAAGCATTTCTTGCAATCAGCTATACAAAAAAATTACTAAGAGATAACGTGTATAACTGTCGGCATAATATAAGTCTTTCTTGTGAAATAAAACAAGATAGAGGAATACCCCTGAAAAGATGATATAAAAATAACCAATAAATAATGTGAATAACTATCAGCATAATACATGTCTTTCCCGTTAAATAAAAAAAGATAGAAGACTATCTCTGGAAAGATAATATAAAAAAATAACCATGAACGTAGGTGAATAACTATCAGCATGATATATGTCTTTTTGGTTCAATAAAAAAAATAGAAGATTATCTATAGAAAGATTATAATATCTATAGAAAACTAACGTGCTCGGGTTAAAATAAGTAAGGAAAAGAGATGACATGACACCGACGAGAAAATAGTAGGTCACCTGAGATAACTCATTTTCACTTGAACTATGTTCTGCAATAATGGAGGGCAATAAAGGAAGGTATACGTATGTCTGAAGTAAGTGCAAACGACATCGAGTGAAGATCCTCCTACTATTAGATTGGAACAATTAACTTTAGGTTTACAGAAACATATTTAAACAAGAAAGGACAGAGGAAAAAAACTTGAGTTTGGAGTGCAAGGTTCAACGAATCAAACACTGAGGTATTTCGTAAAATCAGTCATGTGAAATCATGAGAAACTAGAGGCTTAAAAAACGAAGGAAAATAAGTATATTGGAATGATCTTTATACAAATGAAGATCTTCGAGAGAGGAGTTGACGATGAACCATATTACTGGTAAAAGATGGCTGGGAAAATAGCAGACAATTGGTTTTGAACCGAAAACGAGGTAAGTAAAGGATTATGGATGATAAGAGGCTCGAAGGAAGGAAAGTGAGGAATACCCGACAGAAGAACTATTTGAAGATGAAAATAGCGAAAACAGATCATGGCTTAACGAAGTGTAGTGTTTGTGACCTTGGCAGTTGCAACGGCAGCTGAGTCTATGTAGCGAATCACACTATATGGCTGATGATTTTAGTTCAGGATGTTACGGATTTAGTAACATATGAAAGAAAATTCCGAAAAAATCTGCGTGGTTGGATGTCTCAGAGATTTTCTCGCATCGCCAATCCAGAAAGAGTTAAACAGTTTTTTTTTTCCTTTTTCTTTTATAAATCCCTTAAAAGGTGTTGAAACATTCGTGTGTCCATTTTTACACACAAATGCATTACGAAGCTGTAATAAGAAGGTAATCCGTTTTTCTCCTCGAGTGAAGGAAATCTCGGACGTTTTCGAATATGTTTCATCTGTATATATACTCGTTTCCAAATCTGCTTTTTCTTCTCAGTTTAATCACCAATGGGGGTCGTTGTTTTTAAAGCCTTTTTCCAAAGGTTCTTCTCATAATTTGTTTTGGCAGACGTATGGAAGCGCAAGCACGCATAATCGTGCTGTTCAGAGTATTTGTTATCAAATGCCAAAGACAGCGTTTATCTTCTGAATGAACATCTTCTAGCCACCCCTTAATATTCTGGATATTTGAGAATCTCTCCTGATAGCCTCATCTGTCGCACTACATAACCACCCCATGGAGGACCCCATCCGCCCCTCCCCCTCTCAACCTCCCATGCCGTCAGTCCCCTGAACCCCATCTTGCCAAATGCGGGATTCACCAAGGATCTTGTTAGGCCTACTGAAAGGCCAAGAAGTGAAAACCGCCTACGGAGTAACAT
>NC_061106.1:18267888-18272888 GCF_015104395.2 Macrobrachium nipponense
CAGAAAACGACCACAGAGAGAGAGAGAGAGAGAGAGAGAGAGAGAGAGAGAGAGAGAGAGAGAGAATCATCTCGGAGAGGGGAAAACGAAGACAAAGAAACCCGTGATTGTCCCAAGGAGGTTTTGAACTTCCTCTTCTTCCCCCTCATCTTCCAAACCTCAATCTATCCCTCTCCCCGCCTCATACTCCCTCCTCGAGGAAAGAGAGAAATCTCTCTCTCTCTCTCTCTCTCTCTCTCTCTCTCTCAGACATCTACTACAGGCGTTTTTGTTCAGGATTCTCCCTCCACCACCGCCATCTCCTCCTCCTCCTCCTTACTGAGTGACTTGAAATAATCGATACCTTCTTGCGTTCATTTAAGGGAAAGGTCGGGTCTGCAGTCTGGCCTCCTACGACAGTGTATAGATCTGTGTCCCTTACGCATGAGTGTGAACCAATTGACTCGGTAATAAGCCTAATTCTAAATATATTAACAAGATGCATCGAGTTGTTAAACGTCTTCGTTGCGATATAATTAAAAAAAAAGTTTACATTTCGTTGCAGTTTTAAGAAAAACAAAAACTTGAATATATGACTATGTATTTCTCCACATTTTCCTGCAACGGATTACATCTCTCTGCCTGGTTAGAGGTACTTGAGGAGAGGATAACTTCGTTGAGGCCCTCCTGTTTAGAGAGAGAGAGAGAGAGAGAGAGAGAGAGAGAGAGAGAGAGAGAACATGTCTACCCACGTGCGAACGTAATATCTTCCTGTGGCTTGCGGGGAGCTGGCACGATTAGGTTAGCTCAATACAGAGCGATTTCCGAGTGTAGCCACGAGCAAGTGTGTCTTTAGAGAAGCGAACTGAAGTATAAAGTCGCAAGTGAAACACCTTTGCACGGCTGCCAGGCCTCGTTAGGTTATCGAAGTTTCTTATCAAATAAAAGAAATTTTCTATTGGTGCATAAAAAAATAAGACTTCACCGACTGGCCTGAAAATCTTTGGACTGAATTTACATTTTAAAATTTCCTTTTCTCATTCTCTAGAGGATTTCTATTGTTGAAACATTTTGAACTTCAGAAACGGGAAAAGTATCACGCAAAACGGAGCTTCATCACTCAATCAAGTCATTGATCGAAAAGTCGTATAAAGGACAATAAACCGTACATGGGCATCCATAGCTTTTTCCTCCAACCACTTTTCTTATCCCTGTCAGGAAGGTAGCGCCGACAGTGCACCTCACGTGGCACACTGTAAGCATTACTTAAGATTGTCTGCAGCGTCCCTTTGGCTCCCAGCTCAACCCTTTTCAGCCTTTTAGTTTCCCTCCATTTCCTTTTCCCTCAGATCGGTATTGCTGTCCAACCTCTCTGAATTATTATTACTTAATGTAACTGCTAGGGCTTTCTCCCGGGTCCACCTTTACATCCTTACACTTATAGTCTCCTTTATTTTCTGGATCTCTTCTTCTTGCTGCCCAAATACTCGCTGTCTTAAGCCCTGGCTGACCGGAAGTGCCCCTGGGCCTGGCACCGTTTCTTTGGCTCTTCCAGAATTCAGGACTGCCATCCATTATTCATCCTCCCCCTTCTCCTTACCCAGGAAGTGAATCTGTCACTACATGAGATAAATCTTTTTAAAAAAGCTCCCTTTTTCCCTCTTGAAACGAAACCCACAGCGTGTAAGTCAGAATGGCGTCACATCACCAGAGGTCAACGATGACGTAAACAAAAACAAAAACAAAAAAAACCCACCTCGGTTCCCATTTTAACGTCGAGATATCATTTCTTCGGTTGAGAGTTGTCCCATTCTACCTTTATGAAAAAGCCATTACCTTCGCCTCGCGCGAGAAAGACAACATCTTTTATTCGAATGCAACCACTTTTCTTCTTGCCAATTCATTTTCCTAGTTCTTTTATGCAAATGACATTATCGCATCACATTCTTCGTCCTCATTCATTTCCGGCGGGTGCCGGCCTCCTGCTGCCTCTGCTGCTGCTGCTGCTGCTGCTGCTGCTCTCTCTCTCTCTCTCTCTCTCTCTCTCTCTCTCTCTCAGCCAACGCCACGCTTCTTCCCACTGGCTCAAAGGATTAACTCCTGGAAGCTCATTTGACTAGAGCAAGACCAGGGATCAGAGGCTTGTTCGCAGATATAGAAAAGGCGAGGAAAACTTTATTTTTTTTCCCCTCTTTCATTTTATCAATTACGTTTTAAATCGTTTACCGCGAGCGTTGTGGTACAGATGTTCTAAAGAGGCAAAGAGAGAACGACAAGGAGAATGAATGAAATCTTACATATCCATCAAATAGTCTCAATGAGTAAAATCTGCCCTAACATATGTAGTTCTGGATTTATTGTAATGTTTTGTAAATAATTTATTGAATAAAAACTTAAAGAAAAAAAACTTCTGGTTCAGGTTAAAGATGCAAGACATTGCATATTAAAAAGCACTGAGAGACATCTTGAATTTTCACTTTTAGAAGATAAATCACTATAAGAAAATATCGAGCAACATTTATACACACATTGTGAAGAAGAAGAAGAAGATGAAGAAGAAGAAAAGGCCCGAAACCTGGAGGAGAAGAGGAATAAGGACATTCTGCTCGTATGCAGAGCACGAAGGGCCTCGCATGACCGATGATAAAGCTGCAGTACACCGGAAATAACCGCTAGGGTTAAAGATGAAATTTTGGGACTATACACAGACACAGACACATACAAGGGTGCAATGTCCTTTTACGTTAGAGAAGAGCACAAGAATATTCAGAATTATATAGGTAAGATTCCATTATGTTCTGAGGCATCGAAATCGGAAGCAGGCCTACAATAGTATGCAAAACAACCATATATAGCTTCTTTGGTAGGACAAAAAAAAAAAAAAAAAAAAAAAAAAAAAAAAAATTTCGATGGCACACTGCTCAAATAACTCCTGCTACTTGTTAAGCCCCCCCCCCCCAAAAAAAAAAAAAAACTTGTTTGGGAAGCTAATGACAAAATTCTGTTGTAAACTGTTAAAAAATATGTCCCATTAGTAAACTTCAGAGTTCCCCTTCAAAAGCCAAGGCCTTATTGAGACTGTAGAAAGTACTGAATCATAAATGCCGTAATTGCAAGATTACCGTGTAATGCAGTGTTACACTTTTATCATGTCCAATTTCCCGGACAAACTGAGATCAACTTATAATTACCTCTTGTAATTTACCCGACATTACAGGAAGTGGGTAATTCTTAAAACAATTACTAGATGTGTTCCACATTTATCATTTATAAGTACTGCTTATAAGCAAGTTTATGCTCGCGTATAGGACCTTAGCTCCTTGAAAATTACTTTTCCTCAATCATGAGCACATCACGTTTTGAATAACCGAGGAATAACAATACATCAGAAATCTTAGCTTTGACAGGCAGAAGGCATAGAGAGAGAGAGAGAGAGAGAGAGAGAGAGAGAGAGATTGAGAGAGTCGAGAGAGAGAGAGAGAGAGAGACAGAGAGGATTAGACTGGGATACAGAGACTAAGAATTGTCGACATTAGACTAGGAGAGAGAGAGAGAGAGAGAGAGAGAGAGAGAGAGAGAGAGAGAGAGCCGGCTTAAGAATGAGAGCTATTTGCTATCTAAATAAAAATTATATATAATCAAAATACTATTAGTATTAGAATTGTAAGTTATTTGCTAAGTAAAAATAATAATAATATATTAATTTTCTATTTGTTTTTATAAACTACGTGATGATACGGTTATCGTTTTCGTCAAGTATCTTATTTCTGTTATATAACCGTTTTTCCTCACTGACTTACTCCGAGTCCGTTTCCAGGGACCGTTTAAAATAACTTGCGAGTTTATCAAGACAATTTCTGTGCCCTCTGTGTGAGGCAATGAAAGATCTATTCCTCAGTCCTCGGACCCTCGCATCAGTCAACGTTCCAGAAGCAATAAGAACTTAACAATTCCGCTGACGAATTCTAAATATGATATGATGATTAAAATGTATGAAACTGGCCCTGATTCATTCAGTCTTTTGGACATAATGACTCGGGCAAGTTTGATTTCACCTAACCTTTGCGACCTCTGAGCTTGCAACTAAGCAAATTTGCCAGTGGCTTATGATCAGTCAACTTGTAATTCTACATAGCCTCATAATTCTCCCAGTCTTTTATAACTTCGATCACGGAAGCGTTATTCTAGATTTTGCCACATTTTTCATTTCTGTTAATCAAGGGCAATGTGTATTTACAATTTTACATGTTTTTCCCATATGTAACAACAGAAGTCTACAGGTTTTGCCTTCCAGTCTATCATATTATTCTCCCATTCTTAAGTAGACAGAATGAAGACACACTAATCCGAGCTTTGGAATGTTTATTTCATATCTGGTCCACAACATTCTCTTTCCATTTTATTGTTGTCAGTTTCTGGATTTACAATCATAATCTCTTGCCTTACTCAGTCTTACCAAAACAATCCCCAAACTAAACTAATACAGTTGATACCCTGTTGCCTATTATCTCTAAATCCTTCCTGACACGAGTTTCACCCGTGCCCAGTCTCAGCCAGTCAAAATGACCTCTTTTCCTTTCTTATTTCTGCAACCATGGCCTCTCGACTCTGTCTCCCTAAACAATAAGATCTCAGCTTTCCTCTCCTTAACCAAATCAGATATCACCCATTTCATCTTATCAGCTCTATGACCAAGAACAGTCAAACCCTCAAACCTTTGAATTATACCTTTTCTCCACCTTATTCATTTATTTTGCAATTTATGTGGCTGCAGTAAACTAGAAATTTTCACTATAAGTTTACGGAAAAGTTTATGACATTCCATTAATTGAGCTGAGAGCCAGTTATTCCAACCTACCAGTAAAAGCTCTCTTATTATTCCACTCACTCAATTATTCACGTCACTCCCAAGTGTCCCAAATCGCCATTACATATTTTCAGTTGGTGCTGCGAATGACATTTTAGAACGTGGGTATAAACAGAGTGTGTGTGTGTGTGTGTGTCCGTACACAAGAAGAATT
>NC_061106.1:18275388-18290388 GCF_015104395.2 Macrobrachium nipponense
GTTGCACCTAAGGATCGCCGACTACCTGAAGGAAAGGTGGAGCTAACGAGGAAAACTTTCCTTTCACTTCCCTTTTTTCGGTCATTCTCTCTCTCTCTCTCTCTCTCTCTCTCTCTCTCTTCTCTCAATTACTACAGGTAAAAGTATTCAAGTGACCCAAATTGGGACGCCTTGCTCAGATCTTAAAAAAAAACAAAAGAAAACATGTTCTAAACTTGTTTCCGTCATGTAATAAAAAAAAAATCCAAGATTATATAATAAAAAATTGTATTTATATGCAGAAGATACTTAACGTAAGCGCTGAGAAGTGGAATACCGTACAAGTGTTCGAAAGTATTTGTTGCTATCTTTTACATATTAATACAATTTACTGTATAAGTGATGATTTTTATCACATAACTTGTTTCCTTTTTTTTTTTTAGTGATATACCACCCTTTTAATAGCGGAATGTACTCTGACTTGGGAGCACAAGGAATTTGAAAAAATGCAACGTGGAAAAGTAAAATAAAATGACGAAAACGATTCATTTAGAACTTAAACTCGCAAACCTCACTCGTGGGCTCGATCCGGAGTTAAAGGACCATAATCCCAGCATTTCAGCATTTGCGCCAAATGTTATGGGACTCTACAGCATCAAGCATTTAAGATCTTTCTTCCTCGCGCATTTACTCTCACACGTCTTACCGGTGAGAGAAGAAAAGGGAGAGAGAGAGAGAGAGAGAGAGAGAGAGAGAGAGATGCTTCCTCGATCTAAAACCGCTTCTGCTTATGTACAGTATATGGCCGTTTTTGTCGTGAAGACAGCCCAGTGTAAATTAATCAGCCAGTCAGTTCATCATTGATTAGACGCTTACCAACAATACCTGTTTCTACCTTAAACGTGTTACCTCGCTAAGAGATCAAGATTGGGTAACCCTGTTATGTTATACTTCTCAAAACATGAAAGATTATGGAGGTTTAGTATATCTTAGTTTTACCAGACCACTGAGATGATTAACAGCTCTCCTAGGGCTGGCCCGGAGGATTAGATATTTTTACGTTACTAGGAACCAATTGGTTACCTAGCAACGGGACCTACAGCTTATTGTGGGATCCGAACCACATTGTATCGAGAAATGAATTTCTATCACCAGAAATAAATTCCTCTGGTTCCGCGTTGGCCAAGCCGAGAATCGAACTTCGGGCCACCGGATTGGTAGCCGAGCACGAAATGCACTTGGCCAACGTGGAACTGGGATTATGGAGGATTTTTCTTGGATAAGCACCTCATCACAGGTCCATAATCATTGTACCTGCTTAGATTTTTATGACTTGAAAAGTATAATGTGACTTTCTGTTAGCCGAGTAATTTTTAAGGCATCATTTTAGCATTTACACTGAAAACGGCCTAGCTTTGCCCGAGAGCTTCATAACAGCCAAGCTTAAATTCAGAATGTGTAGTTCCATATTGTGTAAATCTGCTCTAATTATGGACGTACACAATATACATTGTATCTGTAAGCACTAAAGTACACGATTAAATCGTAACAGATACTTCATCTTCTCCTCCTCCTCCCTACCCTAACAAGAGCAAACAAACACTAACATATGCAAAGTTGATGTAGTGATCAGCCTGTATAATTGCACGGACGTGAAGAGCGGTCGTCATTTCATTTGTAAACTATCAAATCATTAACAGGACCTGTAACACCTGTTGGTTTTAATTTAGCGTTCCCAACACTTTTCGACGAAAATGTACGCTTGACACACTTTTAATTAACCGCGAACCGGAGAATTGAGGACTTGGTTTTATCAAGACAAAAGAGGGAAATATGTGTCCATAACTCCCAAACATGGTTCTGAAATCAGAATTCACGTATTTAACAAAGGGCAAATAAAGGAGTAGATTCGGTCATTGCAACATTTTACATTCAGAGCATCATTTCCAAACTGGAATACATGGCTCTAGCGCGACTCAAATAAGATGCATTTTTTTACTGCGTTAGAAAGTTGGTTCAAACCATTCTTAACAACAGTACAACAAGTAGCAAATCCAACTATCTAATTATATGAGTGTAAAAGATTAGCAAGGACTTTTCTAACGTTTACAATTTACATCGTGCCGTCAAAAACAGTTTAACGAGGTATTTATGACGGAAAGGAGTAAACTGTAAATGTAAAATAACTGCTGAGTATCTTTGCTGATTAGCAATTCGACACCATGAATGAAGTGTTTTGATACAGGTGGCATGCCTTGTTTAATGAGGTTCCATTCTTAACAACAGTAAAACAAGTAGCAAATCCAAGTATCTAATTATATGAGTGTAAAAGATTTAGCAAGGACTTTTCTAACGTTTACAATTTACATCGTGCCGTCAAAAACAGTTTAACGAGGTATTTATGACGGAAAGGAGTAAACTGTAAATGTAAAATAACTGCTGAGTATCCTTGCTGATTAACAATTCGACACCATGAATGAAGCGTTTTGAAACAGGTGGCATGCCTTGTTTAATGAGGTTCCAATAGGTATCAAAGCTTATGATGACGAAGAAAAAAACTGCACGTACACCTGGAAACATCAAAGCAATTAATTGTATGCCAAAAGGAAAATGATATTTTTGGCAAGGCGCTCGAAATGGATACAGTAAAGAATACATGAGTTGAATGTGATTATCTTAAGGGGATTAATTCTGCCGTTACTGTAACAAAGATGATGGAGCTTAGGAAACACAAAAGAAGGCAAGAGATCCAGGGTACTTAAAACCCAGTTCCATGTATTACACTACTTTCGCTGTTCATTTCATATACAGAGGACCTCCATAGCAGGGTAGTGCCTTTAGTGCATATATCGAGGTGCACTGTAGGTTGTTTGTGTCGTACCTTCAGACCCTACACCCACTGTCTAGCCTGTAATTTTACCTCCGCTCCCTCTTCCTTTCTTCTATCCTGCTGTCCAACCACTCCAACAGTCTTTTTTCACTGCCCTAAGGGCTGATTGGCCAAATGTGCTCCAGAAATTGATTTTATAGACTAATTTTCGTAAATCAACATCCAACAGGTTAGTTTATGAAACAGGAACCCAAAATAGCGTAAGTTATATGTAGCGTCCAATATGTTGCAGAAATGGCTATATTTCTGATAAAATCTATATATGCATTACATCTCGTATTAGAAATTAGGTAGGAAAAGCGAGGACAAAGTAATATGGGCCAGCCCAATAAAATATATCTCTGTTGATTTAAGTAAACTGAGTACTTGGTAGTCGGTTGATTGTAGATTTTAGTGGGTCGCATCGTGAGACTAGTTACTTAATTTTTAAAAAATATCAACTGGGAGGGGGAACTGACCTATTATTTTTATTGCTTTCTTCCAATTAATTTAAGACTACGAAGAAGAGCAATATAGCTGTGAACACCAAGAGCAATATAACTGTGAATCTAGAGCAACGTAACAAGACAATTACTATACGAGCTGACAGTACATGAAAAGCACCATACTAAGAAAAGCGGAAACACAACAAAATACTGATTAACTCAAATCTCATAAAATCCCTGAAGCTACGATGGACTAGACATTCTTCATATTTCCATCTCGAAATAAAAGGTTGGGTGTAAATTGATTAGTCCCAAAAGGCAATGGGAAGACGACCTCGCTGGTAAGTCTAGGCACTGGGGATTGAAGATCAATGAGTTCCAGTGAGACTTAGAGAGAGAGAGAGAGAGAGAGAGAGAGAGAGAGAGAGAGAGAGAGAGAGAGAAATCACATCTCGTCGCTTCACGACATGAAATTGATCACAGTCAACATGGTAAAGATTTGTAACTTCGCCGTCTAAAAGGATCTGTGAGAATTTGACAATTTGTGCCGCCTTATTCATTGTCAGTTTGCTTTCGGCGTGAAGTGCGACTGCTTGCGCAATAACTTCTTGAAGTATTCCAGGAGTGCAAATGCCTTCCAAACCCGAGCTCTGAATCTGACCCGGTTGGTACACGTTATAAAATACCTGTTTTTATATTTATCTAACTTTCTGTTTACCTGCGATGCCTCCTCTTCTTCTTCTTCTTCTTCTTCGTCTTCTTCTTCTTCTTCTTCTCGAAATATGGAATTACCAAGATTACCAATATACAAATATACACATAAGCCTACTGAAACTTCAAATCTCTCCGTTTTTATTGTATGCAACACGCAGAAAGGTAATGGCTTACACCTCTGAATGTGCGGTATATATAAGCCTTGCGGAGTCCAAATTCTCACAGATAATCATCGTTTTCTGCACATTATCAGTATCATCAATCATTAAGTTAACCATTAAACTGGTCGCTTATTATCAACATTGTCAGAGGATGTTCTGCTATTGGAATTGCAGAAGTTGAAGTGACGGTACAATGCATTACCAACCTGATACAATGCGACTTGTATTTTAATGGTTTACTGACATTTTTATTTATTTATTTATTTATTTATTTATTTATCTAATGTTAACTTATCTTTTTCTAATAACTGATCTCCTCTTTCTGTATTTCTTATGACCTTCTGTTACTTATTTCCAATGAACACCATATTCTTTGGAAGTTTGAATTTCAAGTCAATGTCCCCTGTGGGCTTGTTCCATATGAGTAGGGAGCATCTTCTGAATAATAATAATAATAATAATAATAATAATAATAATAATAATTAATAATAATAATAATAATAATAATAAACTTGAACTCAGTCAGCTACATTGCTTCCCAGAGCCACAGATCATTATTATTAAATATGAAAAGATGGTTACGTCTCCTGCTGTTAGGAATCAAGAAAAGCTAATTACTGAATCGCTCGCTTTTGAAACTGATCAAAATAGCCCCCGATTTCGGAAATAGTTGGTTTCTACCTACAGAGAGAGAGAAGAGAGTGAGAGGAGGGGAGAGAAGAGAGAGAGAGAGAGAGAGAGAGAGAGAGAAATAGACTCCTGTCCTGTTATCTAAAACTGAATCTTTCGTAAATATTATTATTATTATTATTATTATTATTATTATATTATTATTATTATTATTATTATTATTATTATTATTATATTATTCAGAAGATGAACCATATTCATATGAAACAAGCACACTTAAGGGGCCATTGACTTCAATTTCAAACTTCCAAAGAAGTAACAGAAGGTTACAGAAAATACAGAGAGAAGAGATTAGTTATTATAAAAGGAAGAATAAATTAACAAAATATCACAGAAACAGATAAAAATATCAGTAAATTATTAAAATACAAAACTTACGCAAGACTCCTTCCTGGTTGGAATGTCAAGGAAATGCTGTGTGTGTGTGTGTGTGAGTGATATAACGGTATTTTCCATAAATCTGTCTACATAACAAATCTAATCTTTCTCTCGTGCCTCGAACATCAATTGAATTCAATTGAGTTTGTTGTGCAAGTTTACTTTCCCGTCGCTCGATCTAAATGCAAAAGGATTTGTGTAAAGACATTACGACTACGGGATATGGAGCATTATGAAGAAAGTACAGATAGCGAGATCTCTCTCTCTCTCTCTCTCTCTCTCTCTCTCTCTCTCTCTCTCTCTCTCTCTCCTATACAAAGTTACTTTTATTATAACATAGGAAATCAGGCGAAAGATTTCGGATATGCAAAATAAAATAAAAAATTAATCTCTCTCTCTCTCTCTCTCTCTCTCTCTCTCTCTCTCTCTCTCTCTCTCTCTCTCTCTCCTATATAAAGTTAATTTTATCATAACAGGAAATCAGGGGGAAGATTTTGGAAATGCAAAATAAAATAAAAATAAATAAAAACTTTACGATCAGACTTAAACTCTTTCTGTTCAACACTACCCTCTTTTCTTGAAAAAAGAAATTCCTGTAAAGAAACAGCGGCAAAGCTCATCCTGACCCGACTACCAGTAGGCGAAAATAATCGTATTTACAACACCATCAATGTTACTTCGACAAGAGTATTACTGTAATCGCCAAGAGAGCGCTTAAGATGGAGAATTCTCTTAATTCCTCTGCGTATCCTGTCTTTACTTGTAACAGGAAGTTCAACAATTCTTGCACTATCCAAGCTTGATTCGTCCAGCCATGCCTGTCTCGTTCTCTTCCCGTTGAAATCATTAAAAAGAATGAAGTGGAAGAAAAAACATGATAAAATGTAAAAGAATCTACGTTAAAGTCAGTGCAGAAAATGCTGACTAAAAACTGATCTTAATCAATTCGATTACGAAAATAACCTTTTTAAGCATTCATTGAAATGCATGAATGCAATGAACCATAAGTTTACAAATCAATCATTCTGGCGACTATGGTTCTAACAAAATCTATATAAAACTAATTGACCTTATTATTATCCACTTTCTTCAGAGGGAAACAAGAAATATCACAAGTTTTTTCCCGAACTTTGACAGAACATAAAGAAACCTCGTTCGAAAACGACTAAATAGATTTATTTATCATGACAATCGTTATGAATACTTTAGTTACTGTTATATTTGCCTCATTATTATATATTTATCATCTTTGCTTGTTTGTTATCATGTCATTCAGATAAATGTAAATTCTATCATTAGGTATCTTGCAGGAACGATGTTATTGGTAAAGAAAAATAACAAAGACAGGGCAAAAACTTCCCCATACAAGTGAGGGAAATGTGAGCAAAGCTAAAAGGAGGAGGAGGAGGAGGAGGAGGAGGAGGAGGAGGAGGAGGAGGTGGAGCGACAGACAGATCCCCCTCGAAGTGCGGACTGAGGAGGAATGAGTGAACAGATAAAGATTGATTTTTTCCCTTTTCCCCTCGGCGTATTTGACGCATTTCCCCTCTCGCGTTTGACGCCACTGGTTTAGTTGTTTCTGTTATTGCTGCCATTCACCGCCGCCCCCCAACTTCTCCCCTTTTTTTTATTTTGCGCTGCTGTTACTGCGGTTCCACTTTTTTCTGTACCTTCTATTATGGCTGCACTGTTATGCACAGCAATGTCTGTAACAGCAGCACTCGGTATCAGTAACTGCCGGAGTCGCATCGTCATCGCCGGTGGCTTTGCTACGCTTCTATAAATATTGCTACTTTTCACTGACAGTCATTACTACTTTTGCTACTATTGTTAACGGGTTCTACTACTTTCAACAATATTATTCAAGGGTACCACTACTTTTGGTACTAGTAGCATTATTTAATTTTTTTTCTACTACTACCAATTACTATTACTTTTGCTATCAGTCTCAGTGGTGACTGTTACTTTAACTATTACTATCGATATTTATTACTATAGTAGATTCACATCAACCGTGCATTTGACGTCTAGGCCAGTCCCTTACGACACTCCTGATTGGCTGTTGATAAGCCAGTCGCAGGGCTAGAAACGCTCAGTCTCACGAGAGAGTTCACATAGGCAGGATGTGTTCCACCTCTCCTGAGGGATACGTCTTTCAGAAGAGGTGGAACATGCATCCTGCCTACGTGAACTCTCTGGAGAGACTGAGGGTTTCCTGCCCAGTGATTGGCTTATCAACAGCCAATCAGGAACGTCGTAAGGGACTGGCCTAGACGTCAAAAGCACGTTTGATATGAATCTAATATAGTACTTCTGCTCTTACTTTTAGTTTAATATTTCAGACAAACATTTAATCTCCAAAAGAACGAAAAAATATCCAAAATTCTTATTTCAAAAAAAAAAAAAAAATACCTATATACACTGCTTCGGAAACAGTTTTGATGTGAATCTACTATAGTACTTCTGCTCTTACTTTCAGTTTAATATTTCAGACACAAACATTTAATCTCCAAAAGAACGAAAAAATATCCAAAATTCTTATTTCAAAAAATGACCTATATACACTGCTTTCGGAAATCAGGTGATATCTCATATAAATATTTGCGCACTAGACGAAATTTTCGACCCTTCAAGGACGACAATGGAGGTGAACGATTGATGGGTTGTCGACTGATTTGGAGGTTGTCTCACTGACTCAGCTGGAGTTGCAGTTTCCATGGTCACCTAATCGATTACAGTGTCCTCGAACGAGGGCTATTGACCTACAATAGTTCTCGGATAATACAAAGAATTGAAGAGCAGTGATCATTTCGTTTCAAACCTGATTATTCCGTTCAGGAATCAAAAATCAAATAACCATTTGAGTTTATGATCTCTTCTTCCTGTGCTATTTCACTTTACTTCCTCTCACTCCTTCCAAAAGAAGACCATATTGTATGGAAGCTTGAATTTCAAGTCAATGGCCCCTTTGCTGGGGCTGTTCCATATGAATAGCTTTCATCTGCTGAATGATAATATAAATAATAATGTATATGTAATCTTAAGTCAAGGATCCATTCAGTGACAATGTGGAATAACGAGACAGAGAACACGGGACATTCAACCAACCTTCTTTTGGGCGTTGTTTTGTTTGTTTTGTTTGTTTGTATTGTGTTTTTACGTTGCATGGAACCAGTGGTTATTCAGCAACGGGACCAACGGCTTCCCGTGACTTCCGAACCACGTCGAGAGTGAACTTCTATCACCAGAAATACACATCTCTGACCCCTCAGTGAAATGCCCGAGAATCAAACTCGCGGCCACCGATGTGGCAGGCCAAGACCATACCGATCACACCACTGAGGCGCTCTGTTTTGCGCGTTGAAAGGAACTTGCCATTAGCAGTATTATTACCCTTCTATCTCAGCTCTCAACCTGTCTGCTTTAGCTCTCAATTATCTAGCATTACCGTTGTTGTGACGATTGGATTTGCGTTTCCTAATTGCATAAGCAACACCCGTCAATTTAATTTGATGCCGCCTACGATTGTGAGAATCGACCTCGGTTTGTGTTTTTAGTAAGTGCAATTTTACTTTCCATAATTTTACTTTCCTTTTTGCAGAGTGAAAACAGGTAATCTTCAAAGGCAATGAAATGAAGTTTTTTTACGAAAAGAAAGGCAGTATTGCATATATAGCTGAAGATTATAAATAAAGGCTTTCCTTCGGCTCAATCGAGTTTTCTGTACAGCATATAATGCTATGTGAGACTCAGCCACGGCCAGTTGGTGGCCTGCGTTGTTGGCGCATACAGCAGCACAGACGCACGATCATAGATAATTTCAACCTTAAATAAAATCAAACCTACCGAGGCTAGAGGGCTGTAATTTGGTATGCTTGATAACTGGAGGGTGGATGATAGCCATACCAATTTGAAGCCCTCTAGCCACAGTACTTTTCAAAATCTGAGGGCGGACGGACAGACAAACAGCCTTCTCAGTTTTTTTTTTTTTTACAGAAAACTAAAATACGAACAGAGATAAAATCACAGAAAACTAAAATAAGAACAGAGATATAATAAAATGAGAGGAGATACAAAGTCAGGCTTTCACGAACTCCTCCTTTTACGTAACAGGAATATACGCGTTTTTTCGTCGAGGAAAAACATAAATAAACTTTGTTAGTAGAATGTTCAGGAAAAAATCCTATTGCGCATCAAGTGCCGTTGGTTATTAACGGGAAATTAAGCTTTTCATTCTTTAATAGATTCGACTTGATGGAAAGGCTGAAAATAAAAAAATTAAGAGAAGTACATCACTGATAATTCATTAGCCATTCATTTTGAAAGACACGACGACAACAGCAACAACGCGTACAAAGGTCAAACGCAGGTCGAGTAACTGGGTTTATATTCGAACTTTACAAACGCTTCGCATTAACAAAATTTCGGCAAACGATGTCCATTGTTCAACTGCAAAAGAGTCATCTGAACTATTTCTAAATATAATATTCTGCTCAAAAGGTTTTACTCAGCAATTTGCCCTAAAGGCTGCTGGTGCTGGTGCTGCTTCGATGCTTTAATTAATACTGATTTAATGAGCCTACTTTGCAGTCTACCCTGGATGGATAGATACCTGTTCTTCTTGCCAAGAAGATATTGCCTTTTTGTTCCATCAGCATTTGAAGACTTTTCATTTCTATTTAGAGATGTTCCATAATTAACATTGCGTCATAACCCAACAGACAATACTCTTCATACATTACTTGGTGTTATTTATTGTGTGGAATTTCTGAGACAATACAATGTTCAATACAAACCTATGGCAAATAAGCACCATTCATTCTTTTTATTCTGTGGAACATTAAAAATGAAGGTTTCGAACATATTTCATTAAAAATTAAAACATTTTAACCGGAAATAACCTTTCATACTTGAATAGATTCGAGTTGAGGAATTCACAGGGAAATAAACCTTTACAAAGATAAAAAAAAAAAATATGTGTGAATTTCTGCATGGTAAAACTACACATGAATAACCTTCCACTTCTCGCCTACGTCTGCTTGGGTTGGTGACAATGGCAAGGTCCACACCAGGCCTGTTATGTCCTTTACACTTGGGGAGTGGGGTGAAGTGTGCTGAGCCTGGGTCCATCAGTCACCCTATTCGACTGGGTGGTTTTCATAGCGTACACACACACACACACACACACACACACACACACACACATATATATATATATATATATATATATATATACACATATATATATATAAATATATTATATATATATGTATATAAGAGAGAGAGAGACAGAGAGAGAGAGAGAGAGAGAGAGAGAGAGAGAGAAGGGGGTTAATATCAGCTGAATTCCTGAAAAATGTTTCGAAACCAGGAATGAATGATGGTAATACCTCAAAGAGGTCACCATTTTTTTTTCTTAATTATGAATGATGTATACATATTCTTCTTTTTGTCTATTGATACCCCTTTCATTCCAATTACAACTACAACACATGACCAATAAACAGGTAGTTAACTCACATGGGCTCCCCGGCTGTGAAGCGAAAGTACTGCTATCAGTGAGAGAGAGAGAGAGAGAGAGAGAGAGAGAGAGAGAGAGAGAGAGATTGAACATCCTGCTCACTTTGTACTTTAGGATACATTCACGCCAGGATTCGTCTGGAATCAATCAGTCGCTTCTTCTAAGGAGTCCTGATTCCAAGGATGTTTGAATTCCATTATCGGTCCGAAAGTGGTGAAAGGCTCGAGATGTCACGTCAATTTGCAAAAAAAAAAAAAAAAAAAAAAAGTATCGAAGAAAAACTTTATCACGCAGAGACGCAACTCAGATTCGAAATTCATCCATCTCAATGATGACGTAATGGGCAGTTTTTCTTTTGGTCAACGCAGTTTCAGGCTATAGCAATGAACATCCGTTACTGAAATGCGAAAATACTGTTTTTATATAGCCACTAGAAATGAATGCAAGACACTGACAGTTATAGTATCCAAACTCGTGTTCTCAAGCGAAAAATGACTTCTAATTTATAAAATCGTATCTTTAACCTTAACATACACAGTCAGTCAAGTGACACGCCAACATAGTTCTTTTGTTTCAAACACAAGTGCATTATACTATTTCCGTCCAGGTTCAATAAACGCAGAGTTATTTTTAATTCTTTCTTTTTCTTGGCAAGTAACGTTGAACCTCAATCTTCTAAATGTCTCTGTTCAAATGAATAGAAGGAATGTCAGGCGACAGCGATAATCGTACAGTATCATTACTATTATTATTCAGTAGATGAACCCTACTCATAGGGAACAAGCCCAACAAAGATGCCATTGACTTCAAATTCAAGCTTCCAAAGAATATAATATGGAAGAAGTAAGAGGAGGTAAAGGGAAATACAGAAAGAAGAGCAACTTACCTATTAGAAAAAGAAAAATAATATTAAGAAATGAAAAAATAAATGTTTTGAAAATACGAGGAGAATGGTGCTAGGGTAGGAATGCACTGATTATTAAATAAATAAATAAACAAATAAATAAATAAATAAAAATCGATGATTATCTTATTTTTGAAAAATGGCATAAACGAGTCAATCAGAACTATTTTTTGTTTCGGAAGTCCGCAAGTTTAAAAAGGTCATGCAGTCTCCTAAAACGGAGAGAGTGCTACACTGTGGAAGCGCTTGATGTATTGCGCTGCAAGCAGCATAGATCTTGTTAACTCGCTCAGCGGTTCAGAACTTCATATAATTATTAGGTCAGCATCCTTCATAATTCCTCCTGCCCTCCACAGCGGGCATGAAGCCATGCGCCCTGATGTTGATAGGTAAATGGAAGAGGACCTTGAAGTAAAAAGGCTCCCCCATATATATATTATATATATATATATATATATATATATATATATATATATATATATATATGTCTATATTATATATAATATATATATTATTATAATAATTTATATCTACATATATATAAAGAGAGAGAGAGAGAGAGAGAGAGAGAGAGAGAGAGATGGTGGGGTCGGGGCAGGGGGGGGGGGGGGGGGGCGGCGCTTTTTAGATTTTCACATCCAAATACTCCATATGTAGTTCCATAATAAACATTTATGAAGAGTAGGCCAGAATCACATTCGTCTTAACCCAGCCTCCCGAAAAAAAAAGTAAAAATGGCGCCGAAGAAACGAGTTTTCTGTACGGCGTATAAATGTTTGTATGAAAATCTTAGAACGGCCCATGAAACTTTCAGCCACAGCCCCGTTCTGGCCAGTATTTTTGGCACCTATAGTGTAGCCAGACGTACGAGCATGGCTAACTTTAACCTTAAGTGGAATAAAAAAAACTAATACGGTAGAGGGCTGCAATTACACAGAGTTGATGATTGGAGGGTGGATGATCAACATACCAATTTGCAGCCCTCTAACCTCAGTAGTTTTTAAGATCTGAGGGTGAACGGACAGACAAAATCCATCTCTATCGTTTTGTTTTGCAGAAAATTAATAAAAAAAGAAATGCCCGTTAAACTGTTAAGTCTTCATTGTAACCAAGGTCTAAACCTCGATGATATAACATACAGGCAGTTAGCAGAAGAAAATAAACACGGCAAAAATAAACAAAATGTCAGACTTACCACTTAAATTTATTGGATTAACCCTCATCCTATGACTAGCATTTTCCGTAGGTTGACAAAAAATTTTGAGTAACTCAGCCAGCACGCAGGCAGAATACCATCAACTATACAACAGCCCTTAGAATCAAAACATATCTTTGTGCGGATGCAAAGGCAACGCCAAGAAACAACATCCTATTGCTTAAACAAAAACAAAAACAAAACCGAAAAACTTAAACTATTGCGTATCATGGCGTTCATAAAATAATCCCTCGATTACCACATCATCGCATTGATTAATGATACTCAGTCGGGTGCATGAAGAGTTAAACCCTTTGTTCTCCCCTTCATTTGTTTATTTCTTTTTTACCACTCTTATTTTTCAGTCTATTTTTTTTCCTCTATTTCTTTTTCCGCTGGACGAGATAATAAAAAGCCCAATTAGTTAAGCCACCAAGCGTGTCGTTCCAGAGGAATGCGCAGGACCGCGGAATAGCGAAATCATTTTCCGAAGTGCAGGAGGTTTAAGCATCCGATATATCCTTCCCGGGTTAAGCGCAGTCTTTTAAAAACCGGCACTTTACAAGGACACGAGGGACCGCGTTGATAACCCTCACCTAATGCGACCCCGGTTTACAAAAAAAGTTAATCCATCTGCCTTGAATCTGCCGTCCCCTTAAACCATACGTTATCGGTCTATTAGTTCCCCAGAAACTAATCCCGGCGTTTAAAATCTATTCCATAGATAGAGAGAGGAGAATGACCTAAGTAATCTTGAAGTTTATTGTGTACTGAGACTAATCTTGGAAGATAAAATCTGGGAGGTAAAAACGTAAATGATCGTAAAATGGCGAACATATTTAGATCATTTCCACCGTTGGTAAATTGGCCTGCGACCCCGCTAAAGTGAACAGTTTCTTAGACGTAATACAGTAGATCTCTATTATATACCTTATGGCATACATACGACACCGAACAAAGGACCATGAACAGCCTTTTGCGAGAATCATGCCAAAAAACAGTCATTTTTGACGGAGAGTGAAGAGAACTTTTATTATCAACTCCGATATTTCCTACGTCGAGGCTTCCCCCGCTTGAAAATGGCCTTTTTCGGCTCTGGGGAGGGAACGTTGCGTTGAGGGGGAGGGAGAGGGAGAGAGTTTGCGAGTCTGTGTTACCCACATTGATAA
Source organism: Macrobrachium nipponense (assembly GCF_015104395.2). Taxonomy (NCBI): domain Eukaryota; kingdom Metazoa; phylum Arthropoda; class Malacostraca; order Decapoda; family Palaemonidae; genus Macrobrachium; species Macrobrachium nipponense. The sequence continues at coordinate 18,289,415 of NC_061106.1, forward strand.
CGTTGACAGCTACCATTATGTTCTCTCCGCTCTGTAATTTGAGCGCTGTGCACCCTCAAAGTCATTCCACGCTTCTGAGCCCTTTTTTTGTTTTTTCTGTTATTGGCACTGTATTCGAGATCAATGCCAGAGGCAAATGTGCGTTTGTCCATCACCGGCATGACGAGAACACGAAGAACAAGCCGGAGCAGAGTCTATACTTCTCCATCTCATCCTCCGTCCCTTTTTTCAGTCCTTCTAATCCTGTGAGACGATAACTGGAGGCATTGAACCCGTGGAGGCCTATCTCGTCTTCGCCCACACCCTCTGTCTTCAATCTGCCAACGACAGGGTGAAGTTATGAGGGAGAGAGAGGAGAGATAGACTGAGGTTTAATTTGATTATGGAATTAGCACACACACACACACACAGTATAAACCCAGAGGTAGGGTTACAATATGCAGTTCTACTTAAATTGCACGTTACTGAGCAAGTCAGTTTCAAGAACTCGGAAAAAAATCGTAACCTTTATTTGAAATCATCAAACACAAGGAAAACAAGGAAACAACAATGTCAATGTGAGAGCGAGACGCGCTAATAAATCTTAATGCGTGATAGACTTAAACCAAGGCACCGTGAAAGGTCTAGGGGAGGGACGTAGGAAGTTTGCTACCCGACAAAGGGTAACAACGTAGACCGAACAAACGCCATGGGTTGAGGCTTCTCTTTTAGTCCTGTTATTTACGCATTATATTCTCATTTTTTTTTTTTTTATCATTTTGGTTTTGAGAGGCTGGGTGGGAAGGATGATTCATATATCTTAAAAATAGGTATAATTTACATTCTCAACGTTGTCTTCACAGTAGCCAGCAAGGCAAAAATATTCGGACAACTCGCACAACGATAAAAAAAATATTTGTGATATCAACATTTGGGATGAAGTTCGGTGGTAACTGAGGGAATCCTCCACCTCAAAGCGAAATCCCTGCTCTCCC
>NC_061106.1:18295388-18300388 GCF_015104395.2 Macrobrachium nipponense
CTCCCATTCCCATTACATATTTGAACCATCTCAAAATACTCGAATCCATATTTCACTATAATTATTTTTTTCAACACATCTGTGATATCTGTACGTACATTTCTCATCCACCATCCGTCGTTGACGACTTACTTTCAAGCTGAATCATTTATTCAAACATTCATATCAAGCATCTATTTTATAGTTTGAATTAAATTCCCAATGATGAATACAGAATTCATTATTATAATTTACCATTCTCATACATTCAAGCATTCTCAAAGCTTTATCAACTCATTCTCTAATCCCTGTTTTCTCATTCATTTCGCCCTTCGCGACCACCTTTCTCTCTCTTCCTAAAAAGAGGTACACGGAGTCTCGGATACCTTTTCTTATCCTATATTATTCCCCCCCCCCCCCCCCCCCCCCCCCCCCCCCCCCCGTAGGGGGTTAGTGCCGTCAGTGCACCTCATTCGGTGGGTGCAATACAGGCATTACTTAAGGTTCTTTGCAGCGTCCCCTCGGCCCCTAGCTGCAACTGCTTTCATTTCTTTTACTGTACCTCCTTTCATATTCTCTTTCTTCCATCTTACTGGCCATCCTCTCTTAACAATTGTTTCACAGTGCGACTGCGAAGTTTTCCTCCTTTTACGCCTTTCAAACTTTTTACTTTCAATTTCCATTTCAGCCCCGAATGGCCTTAGTTTCCCCAGTGCTAGGCATAATGCAAAAAATCTATATAAATCACATCAATCTATTGTTCCTGCTACATCGTTCTTGCTGTTTGTTTTTTTAAAAATTCAGTCTTGGTACTTGAAAATGAGGCTCTTCCAGTCGCCCTTATTTCCTAATGCCACTAGAGTTACCCCTTCCTTGCCTTACATTTCTCTGCCATGATAGAGGTAATGATTCAATCTTTGCCCTTTCCAGCTCTTATGTAATCGGCCCTTTTCCTTGTGTTTCGCTAAATACCACAACATTCAGCTCAATCTTCTTATACACAATTCACCTTAATTGAAAAAATTTGCATGATTTATACCTTGTCTACTAACGTTCATGCTGTACATTAAATTTATGAATTATTTGCGGTTTTAGATTTTAGTATTCTGTAAAAGGAAACTACCGAGATGGCTTTATCTGTCCGTCCGCATTTTTTCTGTCCGTCCCCAGATCTTGAAAGCTACTGAGGCTAGAGGGCTGCAAATTGGTATGTTGATCATCCACTCTCCGGTCATCAAACATACCAAATTGCAACCATCAAGCTTCAGTAGTTTTTATTTAATTTAAGGTTAAAGTTAGCCATGATCGTGCGTCTGGCCACAACCGGGCTGTACTTGAAAGTTTCATAGGCGGCGGCTGCGCGTTTCATGGGTGCATTTTCGCTTGTTTATATATTAACAGCAGATATCAACGGAAATTTGATGATTTAGCTGATGACAGCTTTTTAGTTTCTTCTGGGATTCTGCTACTGTGAGGAAATGGTTGCCATTCGCCTTCGAAGAAATCTCATATGTCAGATGCTTAAAGGGCGTTTTCTATTTCATGGAGGCCGTACTCATTTCCAGGTATTTCTTTGTCAGCTGACGCTTTTACGGAATTGACTTTTTTTTTCTTTCTTTCTTATTTTGTTACATACTGGAAACTACTTCTGAGGTAGAAGTCGATCATACTCTGACCAGAAATCTTGCACTGAAGTATTTCTTTTTAATTATAACTGAGGTAAATGTTATGGAAAAGTCAACTGGACATGACTGAATAATATTATCTCTCTCTCTCTCTCTCTCTCTCTCTTGAAATATAACTGGATATATCTCTGTGTATGTCATTTCCAAAATAAAGGAAAGTAAAAACCCAGCATTCTATGTATGTCCTCATCTGCACCAATTCAGGTCAAAGGCAAAACGGTAGGGGTCAGTGGCGATTGCATGCAAGCAGAGAAAGAGAGGGAGGGGGGGGTGTGAGCATGGGGAGAGGAAGAAGGAGGATGGAGGGAGAGGGAGACTGGAGTTGGCAATTCCTCTGAAATTTCGATGAGCAAATCTTATGGATATATGTCTGGAGGGTAATCATACACTACCTGGAATCTCTAGTGTCCGAGGTTGAAGAAGAATTAGGCAAGGTTTGTAGAAGAAAGAGAGAGAGAGAGAGAGAGAGAGAGAGAGAGAGAGAGAGAGAGAGAGAGAGAGGCCCTTTGATAACGAGATTCACAAGTAGTATTCCAGCGCCCACTGTGGGAGCTAAGGGAGAGAAGCCGAAAAAATACGAGTCACACCTTATACGTTGATGTACGTTAATCATAATCATGGAGAGAGAGAGAGAGAGAGAGAGAGAGAGAGAGAGAGAGAGAGAGTAATATCTAGGCTTAATCGTTTCACCCAGGGGTCAAACGTGTCAGCGCTGAAGGCAGAGCGTGACCATTGAGGCAACGAAGACACTGAGGATCGGAAGGTCCAGCAGCCCCAAGTCCAGCCAGGTATGTGATGATGCAAAGGTCCGCTGTAGGAAGGAGGCGGAGCCTGCCTCAGTCCACTACCGAAAGAAAGAAAGGTGGTTTACGCCCCGGGAACAATAATTGGTCCCCGGACACGATATCATCATTTTTCTCATGATCCCACGGTTTTCTGCTCGATACCAGTGGCCAGTCTCTTCTCTTCTCTTTTTTTTTCACCTCGAAGCAATAAATCAAACTATTTTTTCCCCGTTGCTTTTTTTTTTTTTTTTTTTTTTTTTTTTTTTTTTTTTTTTTGCCCATCGAGTCGCCCGGGATGGAAATGGTATTTGCATTCCCTTTAAAATGCCAAAGGGTTTACCCACAGTGCGAGCGATGTTTTTTGCATTCGTTGCTTAGATGCGTTGTTCTCTCTCTCTCTCTCTCTCTCTCTCTCTCTCTCTCTCTCTCTCTCTCTCTCCCATTACCAGAGATTATCCGTAACTGATCAACAATTTCCTCTCGTGCCATAATGAATAATGGATAGAATGGTAACCTCCACCCCTTCCCCCACCCAAACTCGCCACCCCACCACATACTGAAAAATTCATACCCACAACAATGAGCTGAAGATTGAATGAAGGGTTAAAAGAATTGGAAAGGCAACATACCATTGCAATCATGCAACTGTATTGCCACCTAGGCTCCCCAACGAAGGCTGGAAATGAAAATGGGACATTTCCCACCCCCCAAGAAACTCTTTTGTGGTAATCGCTCGCAGTAAATGAAAAGATGGTTCTTTTAGTTTTGCTCAATAGAATTTTTTTATCGCCATTATTTACTTGGCTTGGCAACGCGGGACGGAGGAAATGTAGCTGTTCTCTCATTTCTCTCCTTAAGAGGATCTTGCAGTTCCTGTTCTCTCTTTGGTGTGTATGAATTTCTCGACGGTACAAGGAGTGATCCAACCTCCAGCTTACTCGGGAAGCATGCAAGATTTTCCCCTCACGTATAAGTTTTAAACAATATATTCTTAACTTAACGTGAAGTGGTCTTCGTAATTAATACTCATACTTAGTACTACAGTAACTCATACTAACAACAAAAATCCAATAAAAAGGACACAAATTAAACACGTTCATATATTCTAAGATAAACGTTTGAAACACAAAATAACTGTACTGAAACACAGCCTAAATTCAGTACGCCAAATAAATTAAAACGTGCTAAAATCTGCAGGCAAATAGAGCCTCGTTTCACCAACGAAAATTAAAATAAATACAATATATCTCATTAGGAAATATTTTTCTGTACTGTTTAACATGCACATTATTTATTTCATACATTTTCATTCGAATACATAGATCATAAATATCCTGTCCTAAAATTACTTTATTTTTAACTCAACGCAAAACACTTTTTTTCAGACCATTTTAGGCTCTTCCATAGACCTCTCCTACCCCGACCTCATACAACAACAACAACAACAAAGTAGTTTGTATGCTTACTCCCGAGTAAGCGAAAGTCTGTCGACATTTTCGTTTGCAGAGATTGCTTGCAAGTATTAATAAGAAGGATACGTCCTTCTTGCGTCTTATCTCTGAATAAAAAGTATATCTAACAACAAGAAACACATTTCAGAATCAAACACGTGAGTAAAGATGACGTACTATACAATGTATTTATCAGAAGAACTTCCTTGACATGATCATAATTTGTTATTTTATTGCAAGAGCAGACTTGCTTAATAACCCACAACAGAAAACAGGCAGGTTAACGAAGGACAAGAGAAGGGAAATAAAAAGAAAAAAAAAACGAGCTACAGAAACGAGCTGTGGATATTACTTTGCTCGTCACTTAGGAGTTATGGACGACTCTGCATTATAAGTTGTTGTGGCTGACAAGGGTAAGGAAAGAAGTAGAAAATATACATAGGAAGAAGTAACATTGCAAAGAATGGATAAAGAGAAGATGGGAAGAGAAGTCGGTGGAAATGGAATAGCGTAGCAAGTGATAACAAGACGTCATGATAGGGAAAGAATTGTAACTATCCATAATAACCTATGCGAGAACAATAATACACAAGAATATAGTGTTTACAATGTAGATGAGGACGGCACATGGAATAAAGATACAAAACATTCATTAGGCGGTAAGAAGAGAAAGTGCGACGCTTGGACTGAACAGAAGAAGAGGAAAAAGAAGAAGAAGAAGAAGAAGAAATAACAGAAGGACGAGTTGGTGAATGAGGAAGTGAAAACAGAGGAAGACTGTTAGCAGGGGAAAGATACAAAACATTCATAAGTCGGTAAGATGAGAAATTGCAATACTTAGACTGAACAAAAGAAGTAGAAGAAGAAGATGGACGAGATGGTGAATTAAGAAGTGAAAACGGTGGAAGAATGTTAGAAATGGGAGGAAGAAACGGGAAGTAGGGAGTGGACGATAATTACTCTCGACACAAAAGGAAAGTTACCAATCACCAATATAATGATGATAATGATGATATCAGCTTAACCTGGGGCAATGTGAAATCAGAGAAACATGCAATCTACATATACATGCGCTGGCTGACACATGTGCTGAAAGTTCG
>NC_061106.1:18305388-18325388 GCF_015104395.2 Macrobrachium nipponense
CGGGGTGGGTGGGGGGGGGGTGGAATATGGATTCAGATAAGGAAGAGGGTCTGTCGATCAAGCGACTCGTTATTAAATAGTCACGCAATGTGTCAGAAAATAAACGGGAAGAGCTGGTGTATTAAATACATGAAGGCAGTGATGTGCCCAGTGACGACGTACGATGGAGATGTCAGCTTGTCGAGAGTAATATTAAATATTCACTGCCAGTGTGAAGCATAAATTAGATGAGAAAAAACAGGAGATGAACTGATCTGGCGTAAAAGGTAGGACTTGCGCAAGAGCCTCGTATTCCGTGGCTATTGAAGATTTATACAGGAGTGTTGAGAGAAGACAGATAGAAACAAAGGCGTATAATGAAGTAGAGTGATGGGAAAGAAAGTTGTAGACACTGATACTTCGAATGATATATCGGCGGAAGATGAACAGAATCACAGAGTAATTGGTTCTAGGAAGGTAGCAGAAGATCGGCAGAAACAACGGAATTGTAGAGAAGAAAAGTGGCCAAGTAGTTAAAAGAAATATTTACTAATACTTAGATCAACTACTCTTCATGTAACAAAACCCACCTATTCATAACGAACGGGATGAAAAGACCAATGAAAATAAAGGGTGCATAACAAGAGAATCCAGCATGAGGTCGCCAAAATATCGACTGAAAAAATATAACAATCGTTTGAGGCTCTGCAAATTATTCACATGAAGTGCTGTCATAAACATACGAGTAAGAGGTTGCATGCAGCAGTGACTGCTTTTAATCTTAATTTCAACTACCTCTTATTTTACTTTATCATTTTGATTAGTGTGAAAAAAATCAACTTCTGTCGAGATTGATTAGCTGTATTATCTGACACCATCATCATAATGTATTCTAGTGCCCAAAGTAAATCCAGGGTATAATTGAACCTGAATACAGGGCATAACTGCAGCCTAAACCTCTTTTTTTTTTTTTTTTTTTGTCATCTCTCAGTCACTCGCGTTAGCTATCATTACATGTCCCCTCCACTTTATTTCAGTATTAATCCCCCAACAGTTGTTGTGTAGTAACTGCTTTGAAAAGAAATATAAAATAAGACTGACCCCTTTATCCATTTTTTATGACTAGCACAGCTGCAAAACCATTTTGTTCTCTTAGGCTGTCTATCATACTTAAGAGCGTTCCATTAACTAGCGTAGTATTTTGTGTATAGTTTCCTACCCATGAATTATATATTAAAAAAAAATCGGTTTCGCGAATCTATAAAAGGAAGAGCGTCTTTAAAACATCTCCATGCTCCTATGGTCACCAAGAGATCAGAACTAAAGAAGAAAAGCATAATCCCCTGCGTCAACGAGAGAGAGAGAGAGAGAGAGAGAGAGAGAGAGAGAGATGCCCGAGTTGGTTTCATGCAGCTCAGTAAGAGATCCTTCCATCTCCTGCGGTGCTTATCCTAATCAGGGGGTAATTTTACGGTTCTTTCGGCGGCAGTTCTGTTTACCTCTGGCTAATTGCCGGGGCTTGTGACAGCTGCGAGTCGATGCGCGCGCGTGCGCGTGCGAGAGAGAGAGAAAAAAGAAAAGGAACGAGTTAATCCCGAAATAAAAAAAAAATTGATCAAAATGTTAGATTTTATTCAATCAGTCCTTTTCCAAATGCCTTCTATATCGGCTTATTTATGTGTCTCTTCATTATTATCTCTCTCTCTCTCTCTCTCTCTCTCTCTCTCTCTCCTCTCTCTCCTCCTCTCCTCTCTATCTCTCGCTCTCTATATATATATATATATATATATATATATATATATATATATATATATATATATATATATCTACATGAATATATTTATATACATATATATATATATATATATATATATATATATATATAATATATAGAGAGAGAGAGAGAGAGAGAGAGAGAGAGGAGAGAGAGAGGAGAGACTGGCGCAAAGGCGATTTAATCCACAACAACCATACATCTCCTCGCTACAATACACGCGAATGAATAGACGTAAATAGGTAAACGGCTGCCAGGCTTAACAGATGGAAGGCTATACATTCATCCCGGCAAAGTCATCCTCCCTAATTTCCCATTTAAATGACGTCATCAGAACTAAATCATTGCAGGTAATTTAAAGCGCCGATCCGCCATAGCGAAATGTCAAGGTCTGCCTGTAAATGTAAAGATCAACTGGGGTGGGGGTGGGGGTGGGGGGACGTAAACACGGCCAGGACTCAGATGGATGGATGCAGGAGGTTCCTCCTGGATGGATGCTACAGTGCGCAGGCCCGAGACGTGCAAATGGCCATGAATGTCGGGTAGATAAGAGAGTGGAAAGCAAGTTGAAAGAAAGATAATATGAACGGAGGTACAGTAAAATGAATGAGAGTGTTTCCGGCTTGGGGGCCGAAAGGACGCTGCAAAGATCATTAAGTAATGCCTTCAATGCACCACTCGAGGTGCACTAATGGCACTGTCCTCCTATAAGGGGGATTCCCGTGTAGTCTATTTCACTGCAGTACCCAGGATGGGATTTTCTACAGCGTTGTTATCTCGCAAGTATGCGGATCGTCTGACCTTGGTTGAAGACTTTCAAAACGGTAGGTATTTAGTACATGGTTCTGCTGCAAGTTCTCTTTCTCTCTCTCTCTCTCTCTCTCTCTCTCTCTCTCTCTCTCTCTCTCTCTATATATATATATATATATATATATATATATATATATATATATATATATATATATATATATAATTATATATATATATGCAGGTTAGGACCCATGTGTGTGTCATAAGAAACTGTGTAGAAAGTCAAGGGGGAAAAACTGCATGCAACATTCTGTGCACCGCAATCCTGAACAAAACTTATATATATTATCTTATATATAAATATATATATATATATAATATATATCTATAAATAGATGTATATAAATATATATACTCTATAAGTATATATATATAAAATGGTATATAGGATATATATATAATATGGTATATATTTATATATACATATATACATACATACAAATAGTGTCATGCGTGCTGGGAATTCTTAGTAGAGATGACATTTGTCAAGCGCGATCAGAGGTTCTTAATGACAAAATTGAATCATATGCAAGACTACGTAAGTGACTTTATATTAATACGAGTTGATTCTCCAAGGAGAATTTATTACGAGCTTATGAGAAGAAGAGAGAACGTTGCGCATAATGGAAGAATGATAAAAGCGGAGAATTACGGACTAGTCCAATAAGGTACGAATATGTGTGAGTGTGTGTGTATGTGTGTATACGTGCATAACAGTTGAAAGTTGATGAAGATAACCTTGAATTAACGAGACTTGTTTTCTTCAAGTTTTCCCATGCCATCATTCTTTTGGAAACAAATCTGTTCCGAAAATATCTTTGAATTTGTTTGATACTCGAGTGACGTCAAGCAAGAGTTCACTGAGCCGCTGACGGACAAGGAGTTCCAGAGAAATATTCATCAACCATTGCTATTTTTGAGGATGTCAAGACGTCAGGAGATGATTTTTGAGTTCTCAAATACTCGTAGATATTTTCTCGTGGTATTTTTTGACCAAAGACTGAAATAATGTAAGAATTATATGGAGCATAAAGTCAAAGTAGAATAAGAAAGAAAAGCCACAAGTATTTGGCACAGTGACTAGAAAGACGTTAAAAGGGCAAACAATTAGATCAAAATATTATAGATAAAGGCGAAGCTATTTTTTTTAACACAATTCTGTTTTTAAACATGAGTATGTGTAACGAACTGTAGCTCAGTAAGTAGGGCAATAATCTGAACATGGGAATTAATTCCGTAAATAAAAACACTCTAAAAAAAGAAACTATCTTTGCTTTTAATGAACGTTTTCAATACTAAGAACAAGGCCATCTCCAAGCTGGAGTTAATCTTCTCAAGTTCCTAATTAACGAGGAATGACAGCAGAAAATCTCCCTTTGAAATATTTTCTTATGAAATATTTCAATATTTAAGTGATATATAATAAGCGAACTGCCACAACACCAAAAATTTTTGGAAAATCGTTCATTCTTATGCAAGACTCCAGAATATTCTTACATCCTGTATGAACATAAACAAGTAAAAAGTTGTGTGAAACTCTCAGTCGGCCCTGGTGGCCCGTGTTATTGTGCTTCCAGACTCACGATCATGGCAAACTTAACCTTAAATAGAATCAAAGCTACCGAGGCTAGAGGGCTGCAATTTGGTATATTTGATGACTGGAGGGTGGATGATCAACATAGCAATTTGTAGGCCTCTAGCCTCAGTAGTTTTTAAGATCTCAGGGCGGACAGAAAAAAAGCGGATGGGCAGACAAAGCCATCTTTATTTTTTTTTATCTTTTATTATTTTTTGCAGATAGACATTTTCTAACCTATTTAAATGCGAATTGCTAAAAACTTACACATCACAAAAACATAAAACTGGGGGGAAAAAAATCTAAGCCCGGATACTCTCATAATGACGCACTTCGCAATTTCCAGTTCCCTCATATTCACCAACACATCGAAGTATTTTTATCTCGGGGTCTCGTATATTCCCCAGGAAAATTGTAGATTTCCTCCTCATCGAGGGATGATGATGTTAATAGCAACGTTGTCGTCTCTTTGGAAATCAGTACTCGGTGACGTTTTGAGCATCCATAAAGGGGCTTCTATAATACACCTACGTCACGCGGCGAGTGGGTAAAGAAAGACCCAGACGGCTATGTTCATAAACCAAAGGATTTTACATGTTAATAATGGGATTTAATCAATATTTTTGTAACAATGTGATTAAGTAACATGCAACGGTTTTGATTATTTAGTTTGTTAATAAAACCTGTTAGGATTATAAGTTGAGTTCCAGGATTTTCTGTTCATTTCTGTGCAAGAAACAGATAAATAGATGGATAGATAGATATATAGATAGATAGCTCGCCAGCAAGATAGATAGATAGTTAATTAGGCAGACAGATAGATAGTAAGCTAGATAGACAGATAGACAGATAGTGAACAAGCTAGGTAGATAGATGGTTAGATAGACAGATTGATAGCAAACTAGATAGATAGAGATAGATAGATAGATAGATACAGGATTACTAGAGTAGATAGATAGATAGACAGACAGACAGATAGTTAATTAAACTGAACGTTCAAGTAATTTAAAATCGTACTAGTTTACTTAGCAACGACCATATACCCCCTCCGCCAAGTCCATTCAACCACCCTCGCAGCAAACAGAAACCTCACGCTTACCTTGTGTGCTCTGAAACACCTGTAATTAGATGTACAGGTCCGCCAGTTCCCGTTGGCGTTGCTAATATACGGGTAACTGAGGTAAGCAAACACTGAGGCCTTTTCACCCTCAATCTAGACATTTTACTCAGAAGGTCAAACTTCCTTAATTATAATGATTTCAGAATTCTTGGAACTTAGTATGCCAATATCAAAAGGATACATCAAATATGCTCCTGTCTTAGAACCGTTTAGAATTAACTCTTTTATCATGCTTAATCTTTTTAATATATATATTGTAATTGGCGGGTTGGTATGCGTGACATAAACAGTCCACCATGAACAGATTTTTAAGAAAAGTTATCTAACTCGGGAAGGTTGGTTTTACGAAATTTAGTTCGTCAAGCCAAACAACTGGGGCACTGTTGGCCATTCAGCGCTTGCAACAAAGAAAAGAAGGAATTGGAGTGGTTGGACAGCAAGACAGAGAGAGAGAGAGAGAGAGAGCTAGAAAATAAAAGGAATGAAATGCAGGGACAAAAGGTGGAACCGAGAAACCACCTTAGAAGTAATAGTTAGAGGTTGGAGAACAAGACCGAAGAAAGTAAAAGGCTAGAAATGGGTTCAACTAGAGGCCGAAGGGACTCTGTAAACATCCTTTAGTAATGAAATGCCTACAGCGCACAATTTGAGGTGCACTTGATGGCACTACTCTCCTCGACAACGTGATTTCATGAATACACACACACACACACACACACACACAATAGCTCTGCAAGAAACACGGGACAACGTAGCCTACCTAATTCCAAAATCGTTGGCAGAAATGACAACTAACAGTATGAAAAACCTTCCAGATGTCAAGTTTTGCCCTCTGACTTAATTTATTTTCTCTATCAAAAACGAAATAAGCTTACAGCAATCATCATTATCCTAAAATGCGTCAACTACTGTTCTATGATAGGCATATAAAACGAAACTGTACGCAGCTGTCCTATTTTTTTCAATAACAAAATTATTTCCTTATTATTTTTATTTAATGAAAAAGCAAAATTCATTGTTCAAAAAATGAGTCGTTTTGTATAGAAAACTAATCGAGACTCGTTCAATGTTTTCGGCCTTCTTTCATGAAAGCATTGGGTTTAGTTTTACTCGCATCCATAACATTAATGATAATTAGTTCCACGCAGACAATCGCCTCTTTTCATTCAGCATCACTACCATTGTAAGGTTTTCGACCTTACGTTACGAAAATGATCACTCGATCATTTGCTATTCGCCCGTAACAAAATTAGCTCAGTTACCATCTTATCTGCTGCGCTCATCAGGCTGAGAGAAACATCGGCATGGGTCGTAAGTTTCGTAATGAGGTCGTCCAGGTCAACGGTCTTTGTCAAGAAGGTCTTTAGAAAGAGACCTCCTGAGACAGGAATGGGGCTTGACGGAGGTGAGCGTAAAAATAAAAGCGAAAAAAAGAGCGATTATCTGCTGGCTGTTTATTGTACTTATCCAGAAGTTATGGTCAAAAAGTTTTTTTTCAAAGTGAAGCGACGTAAATGTAAGGGAGTTATACATTGATAAAAATTGTTACAAGATTAGAAAGTCTTTCCTGGGGGGGGGGGGGGGGGGGGGGGGGGGGGGGGGGGGGGGGGGGTGGGGGGGGGGGGGGGCCAGGAGGACCTTTTTATGATCAGTCACGAATACAAGAATATATAAAAGAGGAGAAACACCTGTGAAAACCAGATCATTTCTAAATTGTGCAAGTAAACGAACTCTAGTTTAACATCATTCGAATTCCTGCCACTTTAATCTACAAGATGTCGTTGTTATTTGGCAACAACCCACAGTCACTTTTCATTTACCATAAAAAAAAAAAATTCTTTCCACCTTATCCTTCTTAATTATGTTCGAGCTCTGAATTCATCCATCTCTCTCTCTCTCTCTCTCTCTCTCTCTCTCCTCTCTCTCTCTCTCTCTCTCTCCTCCTTCTTTATTGCTTGAAGATTCATTAGCGAAGATTTCCTCGCCTGACAACGCAGCTCATGACGTAGTTTGATATAAAGGACTTCGAAGTGGTTTTGTAAGCGAAAGACTCAAATGTCTTTCAGTAACATCTGCGTCACGAACTGATATGACGTCTTAAAGCGACGCAGTCTTGACTCACGATTTATGGGACGTCCATGAGCAAGAGCCCGCGCTGACATAAAGCCAGCTTAAACTAAACCAACGACTAACTGATAGACAGCAGAATTCTGTATTGTGTATAATAAATATCACGTATGATTAAGTATACATAAACAACTCGGTGATAGAGCAATACAAAATTGTAAAGTCTAACAAATGAGACTCATCAAACAAATAACAGTCAGGAAAGCCAAACTTATGTAAAGGAAGAGTACTATGTATACCAATATATATATATATATATATATATATATATATATATATATAATGTGTGTATATATGAGTGTATTTGTATAATATATATAATGTGTGTATATATGTGTGTGTATATGAGTGTATATGTATACATATATATTACAAAGTAAGATAAAACTATAGTACGGGAGAAAGAATGAAAATCAGATCACGTGTAGATGATTGTGATCAGCGTCGTACGGGATTTTTCCTTCAACGTCTCTGGAAAGCCTAAACAAAAGAAGAAAACTTCCTCGCCCAATTAAGAAGAGATCCTCGTGCGAGGAGTAATTTTTTCCCGTCGCCTCTACTCCTCGGGGACGCCTTCAGCGCCTCCTACGAACTAATTGGCAGATGGGTCGTGCGTCACGTGTATAGTACCTACCGATGCGTATTCATGTTGTTGATGGAAACGCGTATATCTCTATATTACAGTAATTTGCTATTATCTTTTCTTCATGCTGCTATGTGTTCAGTCTTACCGGACGTTACGACCACCGTTTGTGAAGACTGAGGTGTGATAAAGGAAAAATTAAATACTATAGAAGATTCACATCAACCGTGCATGTGATGTCTAGGCCCGTCCCTTACGACGCTCTTGATTGGCTGTTGATAAGCCAGTCACAGAGCTGGAAATTCTGTCTCTCTCGAGAGTTCACATAGGCAGGATGTATGTTCCACCTCTTTTGAAAGACGCATCCTTCAGGAGAAGTGGAATATACACCCTGCCTTTGTGAACTCTCTCGAGGGAATGAGAGTTTCCGCAACCCTGTGATTGGCTTATCAACAGCCAATCATGAGCGTCGTAAGGGACGAGCCTAGACATCACATGCACGGTTGATGTGAATCTACTATAGGAAAACCCCAGAAGCAAAGATTAAAGATATGATAACAGTCAGAGGAAAATTCCGAACTCGCCCCACTCACTTTCCTGCCCAGGAAAGAAAAACGTAATAAAATGATGATACTTGTAAAGGTAAAAGGATATTTTTCCGGGAAATGTGTGGCAATATGCTACACCAGCAACGCACGGGTTAGCAGGAAAATAAGAGAGAGAGAGAGAGAGAGAGAGAGAGAGAGAGAGAGAGAGAGGATACAATACTCGCCCCAAGGCCGATACAGCCCAAGGTCGTCGGTAGGATCAATTATGATGGGTCACGTGCCAATGACGTATGGCGTATATACAAGTAAACTCTTACGCATGGACCAACGTACGCAAAATGAGGGGATAAAGAAAATATCAAAAGATACTCAAGCCCACCGGTGGTATTCATGTACCCGATGCAGAAATAAATAAATAAATAAATAAATAAAATCGTACTGAGTTAAGATCAAATACATTACGCAAGCGAAGTATTAAATCTATTTACCCAGAGGATAAATTCTATTTGTTGCGCAAACATGTGCTCTAATGTGCATGACAGTGTCCGCAAGTCCATTTTTCACGGTTACACCAGATTAGGCCCTCTTGGTGAAAATTAATTTGAATAATATAATCATTGGTTTATTTATTTTTTTATTTTGATATAAAATCTGAAAGGCTTATTCCTGCAGATACAGAAATTAAAGTTCGAACATTTTTTTTTTCTTAAACAGTGATTATTGCATGATATATTTACTGTTTACTCGGTAGAGGCCATTTTCCAGTCAGTGTGTACAATTTTTGTTTAAGGAAATGAGGTTATCAGCCTTAAGCTTATAATAATTCCTCCAGTTCCCACAGAGAGAAAAAAAGACAATATTCTGTGAAACATGAAGTTTCCTTTTTTTCTCTCTCTCTCGCCTGGAGTAAGTTCGGACTCGTGGCCTACGGCAATCTAAGTCAGCCAGAATGTACATATTTGAGAAAAATTGTGGAAGCATGTGCGAATGAATTGTAAAAATTTAGACATTCATTCGAGTCCAGTGAAATTCGTGTTCAAGTACTGCATGATTCGCCCTGATGTGTAAATAAGATTCGGAAACATCTTAATTATGACGTGTTATTGGGCAATGATGCGACCACATTGACCACAGAACGTTACTAGGCAATATAACAACGCTTGATATCGATAGATATTAATAATAATCATACATTTGGCCAATTGCTGAAATCGCTGCTTAATCACTAGGTACTGAATTGACAGTCAGTGAGAAACATTACTGAAAGTGGGGTGTTTGGTAAACCTTGGGAAATATTAGTGATTTCTTTACAAATTACGAATTTTCTGGACAAACGCCCCTGTACTTTGTAAAGTACTCTAATAATTGTATTATGGATTTGATCCGGATTAAAAGAAATTGTTAAGTTTATGATTAAAAGAAATTGTTAAGTTTATGATTAAAAGAAATTGTTAAGCTTATTAAGAAATTTTTCATGATTTCATAAAAGATAAGAAAACTCATTGATTATTTCAGAACTTGTGAAGGGTTTGAAATTTAAATTTTATGAGAATATTTATGAATTAAGATAGGATTCAACGACAGCTATTTTGGAGGACTTTTTGGCAATATTTTCACTAAAAGTTTTAACCTATTTTAGTTTTCTTCCCATTCTCACTTGATAATTAAATGAATATAGGGGGAATTTTTCCGATTTTCCTATGGAAATAGAACTTGAGAACCCATACAACATTCTTTCCATTTAGTGTGAGCGTAACTGATTAGAGCAGTGGCTATCAACCGTGGGGGGTGGGGGGGGGGGGGGGGGGGGGGGGCGTCAGCAATTTCCAGCGGGCGCGAGCCCTAGGGAAAAATTAAAAATTCTCCGATTATATTCGTTATTCTCCTACCAAGAGCGAGGAACTAGTATTCAGAATTTTATGAAAAAAATGGAAAAGTATCGCCTCATAACGTTAGTTTCCTATAGTCTACTACTCTGGTTGGACTAGTTCGGATACTGAGTATGTTCGGATTAATGTATCTTTGTGAAGCTGTAATTTCCACGCTGAATGTTGGTGAATGGCGTGATCGGTATGGTCTTGACCAGAGCAGTGTCGAGTACCTCACTCATTCATTCCCAAAAGAATAAAAACACCCTTCCTCTCTCTCTCTCTTTTTTTTTTTTTACCTGGGAGAGAATTTTACTTATAGATGCAAAGGGCCGCGGAGGGAGGGAAGGATCACCCCATAGAGGGGGCGTGATAATAAAAAGCTTGAGAACCATTGGACTAGAGTATCTTTAACAAGTGAACTATCTGAGACGCCAGCATTCATGTGACTTCATGACCTACAATCTCAGACCATGGACAGTGGCAAAGTCTTCTTACCAAGACCTTCATATTCTCCGTATAATGGCCCTCACAGTCTTGGCAACGTGACCTTCCATGGCAATGACCATGAGTTCTCTCATACACGAGAGTACCTGAATGCCAGCCTTTGTTTAGTTTACATGTTATTTATTCGTATCATCTCTGATTTCGTAGCCTTTTCCCAGCTGGCTAGTTCCTCATTTGTTTCTTGGTATATTAATAGCGTCTTTACACAGTTATAAACTCGTCATCTTTTCCTTTCTTTTGTAAAGAGAAGACGGTGTTTTAAAAAAGCATCGTTTCCAATGCAATTCAACGTTATTCAACTTCATTATAGGAAGAGATTAATTGGGATATCCCGGTCGCTTGCATTAGATAGTGAAATGCATTAATAATAAGCATTGCATCATTTTTTTGCGCATGTGCTTGTCCAGTGCAAATGTATATTTGATTAAGTAGGAAGTGTGGAAATTCGTGGAAGATGACGCATTAGGAAACACATATATACATACGCACACACATACACACACACATATATATTTGTGGAATATCACACAAGCCCTTCGCGTCACTCGGGGTGTGAAATGGACACCTCATTTTGATTTACTAACAACAACCAAACACTAACACAAACACCAATTGAAAAAGCCTTAAAATTTATTTCTGCAAGTGAACCAAGAATAAATTTAGAATAATAAAGTGGTACAGCATTCTCTACGATTGAGATAACTTCGGTGAAAATCTTTTTCGTTATCACTGTCATTGTCATTATCATTGTCATTGTCATTACCATTGTCATTGTCATGTTAGGAAATGGTGAAGTCACGCATAATTGTTGAATTATTGTTCTAATATTTCCTCGTAGTATTAAGTACCATTTGTCGATTTTCGATGCACTGCGGACACTGAATTTCAGAAAAAGCACTCGAAATTTCCGGCACCGCCTCCCAACCCCCCCCCCCCCTCCAATTTTCTTTTTAATGAAAAATAAAATACAATTCAACCAACCTTTAACAATAAAAGAAGACACTTGCGCCAAAATTCAACTGAGAAAAAAATGGAAAAAATCAAATCAAATCTAACCAATCTCTAACAATAAAAGAAGACACTTGCGCCAAAATTCAACTGAGGGACAAGAAACAAAATGGTCGTCCCTGGAAAAGGTCAATCTGTCCATCTCTTTATTTTGGGGACTTTGCCTCCCTGTCCGTTTTGCTTCTCTGATTGATGGATACACGCAGGGAACTCTGTACCCAAAAGTGATAGTAGTATTACTGTACATACTATCGTGTGGAATTCAAGTTGTTAGTGAACGTGATATTGTATATTGTTGTCCATAATGTGGAATTCAAGTCCTTATTTAATGGAATATAGCATATTTTCGTCTGTCACGTGGAATTCAAGCTGTGAGTGGACGTGATCGTGTACATTGATGTCCATAATGCGGAATTCAAGTTCTTAACTAATGTAATATTACATATTTTTGTCCGTCACAATTCAAGGTGTGAGTGGACGTGATCTTGTACATTGTTGTCTATAATTTGGAATTAAAGTTTTCAATTAATGTAATATTACATATTTTCGTCCGTCACGTCGAATTCAAATTTTTAGTGAAAGTAAGGTTACATATTTTTGTTTATCGCATGAAATTTGCCAAAATTCAGCTTGCCTGTGAAAATAATAAAACTATCATTCACAGAGCTATGTTTAACATTTTCCATTGTTTTCCTTGAAAGAGCTTAGCCGCGTTAACGTAAGACTTCGTTCAAGAACATCAGTTAATTACCCTTTTTCAAATAGATTCGTGCGAGGACGAATCCTCTTTCAGACACAAATTATATAAATAAAGCTAAACGGAATCTCAATTCTCCAATATCTTTTGTGTACTACGGCGGATCTGTCTTTCAAGTAAACATCATTTCACCAAAGATTGATAATGCATAGCGCTTGATCAACCTACGAAGGTAAATATCCTCTACATATTTAACAATACATTACAGTGAAATAAGCTCTACAGATTAGAATTAAACGGAAAATACGTCTTGCTAACTAAATCACACACGAGAGGAAAATAAGACCTCGTGCTTCATTTCGTCACTCAAAAAACTAAGCTCAACCGATTTATCTTAAATCACTGGGAAATTAACTTTGCTGATTAATCGCACCACTTGCCGAGAAAGTTCAGCGACTCGTAAATCACTTGGAAATGGTGATATTGCCGCTTGATTTTCGTTATAAAACACTCGCTCAGTCACTCGATCACTTTGAAGGTACCCCGGGATCATTGTGACTCTTTGCCATTCGCGACAGTTGCCAAGTATGGAATTTGTGGGGATTTTACGGTCGAAGGAGCCTGGCTTACGTCACACCGGTATAACTTAGTTTTACCAGACCACTGAGGAGCTGATTAACAGCTCTCCTAGAGCTGGCTCGAGGGATTAGATATTTTTACGTGGCTAGTGGTTACTTAGCAACGGGACCTACAGTTTATTGTGGGATCCGAACCACATTATACCGAGAAATGAATTTCTATCACCAGAAATAAATTCCTCTGATTCAGCGTTGGCCGAGCCGAGAATCGAAAAGTTAGGACCACCGGATTGGTAGCCGAGCGCGAAAACCACTCGTCCAAAGAGGGACTAAAACGTCCCACCGGTGGCTGATGTAGTTTGTACAATGCTAGTCGTCCTTGCATATAATGTTGAGTGTTTTTATGTGAATGAATAAATAGGAAAATGAATAAATAAATATCTGGGGGAACCTAAATGCATAAGAAATAATAGAAACGATGAATGAGCATATCATTTATCATACAAAAATTATAAGTCTAATAACTAACATGAAGATTGTCCATTTAACTGTTAAAAGTTCTAATACAACGTATAAACGGGGAAATAAATAATTAAGTGAATCTAAATAAACAAATAAATGAATGTGCTATTTGAAAATATCCTTTATTATATAAAAATTAAGATCATACTAATGAATTTGAAGATTGTGATCATAAGAGAAATAAATACGAGAGAGAGAGAGAGAGAGAGAGAGAGAGAGAGAGAGAGAGAGAGAGAGAGAGAGAGAGAATTGATGAACATAGTAATATATAGACCTCCTAATACTAAAGAGTTTGACTTAATAATTGAAAAATTGGATGATATATGTAGAAATCACAAGGACTGGACTATTCTCCTATCTGGTGACTTCAACTTTCCTTTCGTAGAATGGAAAGAACGAATAGGAGATTGTGGTTGTACTTATACATATAAAAAAGAGAGTAATAGTAGTGCAGAAGATAAGAGGCAATTTGAAAAGCTATTAGATATGCTACTAGAATACAACATTCAACAAATAAATCACCTGCCAACAAGAAAGGAAAATACTTTAGACCTAGTATTTGTGAACGAGAAGAATTATGTTAAAGAAATAATAGTTTATAATGCGAGTATTTCAGACCATAATGTCATAGAATTAACAGTTCATTCCAAAGCAAGTGAAAATAGAGATAAGCAAGAAATGAAAAAGTGGTAAGGATATGGAAAATACAACTTCTACAGTAAAAATATAAAATGGTCAGAAATTAATGAAGAATTAAACAAAGATTGGGATAACATTTTCGTAAGTGATGACATAAGGGTATACGGAGATATTATATAAAATATTGGAGAAAATAGAAAAATGGAAAAATATATACCGAAGAAGAAAAGTAAACATCATTCATGCATACCAAGAGACAGAAGGATCTTGTTCCAGAAAATCAGAAAGTGGAAAAAAGGTCTTGCAAAAGAAAAAAATGCATGGAAAGTTATAGAACTAAAAAGTAAGATAGAAAATGCAGAACAAAAGATTATACAATCAAAAGAAAATGAAAAACGGGACTTGGAAGAAAAAACCCTATTAAATATCAAGCAAAACCCAACTATTATACTCATATGCGAAGAAGATGAATAAAAGAAGAATAGAAATAGGCCCTCTGAGAATTGAATGGGAAGGAGATTAAACGAATGAAAAAAAAGGAAATTTGCAAACAATACTGGACCAGAACCGATATAAGAGAGAATTCACCCCTAGAATAGATAATGAAGATTAATGATATAGAAGTAAGGGAAGAAAATAGTGAATATTTAGCTGACATAGAAATTAATGAAGCTGATATTGTGCAGGCAATTAATGAAATTAAAAATGGAGCTGCTGCAGGGCCGGATGGAGTCCCTGCTATTTTGTTAAAGAAAGTAGTTCATTCTATCGCAAAGCCACTTGCAATATTATTAAGACAAAGTGTAGATACAGGCAAGATTTATGATGAGCACAAATTAGCATATATCACCCCTACTTTCAAAAGTGGATCAAAGACTAGAGGCAAGGTAATTATAGGCCTGTGAGTCTAACACTCACATATTATGAAAGTGTATGAAAGGGTAATGAAGAAAAATATTATGAAACATTTAATAAAAAATAATTTGTTTAATATAGGACAACACGGTTCGTACCCGGAAAAAGTACACAAACCCAACTGTTAGTCCACCGTGAGAACATATTCAAAAATATGAAAAGCGGAAATGAAACAGATGTGGTTTATTTAGACTTTGCAAAAGCTTTTGACAAAGTAGACCATAATATATTAGCAAAGAAAATTAGAAAACACAATATCGTAGATAAAGTAGGAAGATGGTTAAAAGAATTTTTACACAACAGAAAACAGATAGTTATTGCAACGATGAGAAATCGGATGAAACCAAGGTAATATCTGGTGTGCCAACAAGGTACGGTGCTAGCTGCAATACTGTTTGTTATTATGATTTGAAGAACATAGACAGTAATGTTAAGGATTCGGTAGTGAGTAGTTTCGCTGATGACACAAGAATAAGTAGAGAAATTACTTGTGATGAGATAGGAACGCTCTACAAAGAGACCTTAACAAAGTATATGATTGGGCAGAGGTAAATGGATGGTATTTAACTCTGATAAATTTGAATCAATAAATTATGGAGACAGAGAAGGAAAGCTATATGCATATAGGGGACCTAATAATGAGACAATCACAAATAAGGAAGCAGTTAAAGACCTTGGTGTGATGATGAATAGGAACATGTTATGCAATGATCAAATAGCAATTCTGTTGGCAAATGTAAAAGCAAAAATGGGAATGTTGTTACGGCACTTCAAAACAAGAAAAGCTGAACACATGATTATGCTTTATAAAACATATGTTCGTAGTCCACTTGAATATTGCAATATGATATGGTACCCCACACTATCAAAAGGATATTGCACAAATAGAGAGTGTACAAAGGTCCTTTACAGCTAGAATAGAAGAAGTTAAGGACCTAGACTACTGGGAAAGACTACAATCCTTAAAATTATATAGTCTAGAAAGGAGAAGAGAACGCTACATGATAATTCAGCATGGAAAACAAGATAGAAGGAATAACAGAAAATATCATGGAACTAAAAATATCAGAAAGAGCAAGCAGAGGTAGATTAATAGTGCCCAAAACTTATACCAGGAAAAATAAGGAAATAAAGCACCACAAGGACATTAATCCACTACGCACCAGCATCGATAATGCAGCGTCTATTCAATGCGTTGCCAGCTCATCTGAGGAATATATCAGGAGTGAGCGTAGATGTGTTTAAGAATAAGCTCGACAAATATCTAAACTGCGTCCCAGACCATCCAAGATTGGAAGATGCAAAATATACCGGAAGATGTACTAGCAACTCTCTGGTAGACATTAGAGGCGCCTCACACTGAGGGACCTGGGGCAACCCGAACGAACTGTAAGGTCTGTAAGGTCTCTCTCTTTCAACATAAAAATGAACACTATGACTTCTGTCTCTACATAATTTCTTTCTTTAAATATTTCTCCTTTCTTCCATTTATTTGATAAATGTATTTAAAAATTTTATGTATGCAGTCTCTTTCTCTCTCTCTCTCTCTCTTTCTCTCGTTTCCTTTTACAGTTTGAATCCTTGGATTATGAAGGTAGGAAATGCAACCCTTAAAAAAGGAACCGTTTATTAAGTAGATTCATCTACTCTAACCGCTTTACCAATTACTCTACATTAAAATACATCTCCACCTCTTGGAGTCTTTACTTTGATATATTGACAGCAGAATTAGTACATCTCAGCTCATTTACTTTTTTTTTTCATTCAACATCCACACCCCTTACTTCCATAAAAAAAGTTAAGTATATCTTAGTTTAACCAGACCACTGAGCTGATTAACAGCTCTCCTAGGGCTGGCCCGAAGGATTAGATATTTTTACGTGGCAAGGAACCAATTGGTCACCTAGTAACGGGCCCTACAGCTTATTGTGGGATCCGAACAACATTATATCAAGAAATTAACTTCTATCACCAGAAATAAATTCCTCTTGATTCCGCGTTGGCCGAGCCGAGAATCGAACTTCGGACCACCGGATTGGAAGCCGAGCCCGAAAACCACTCGTCCAACGAGGAACTCTTTCTTCCATAAAGGACATATATATGTTATAACAAGCCCTGCAGTCTTCCCAAACTCTAATTGTCTCTAAGTTCTTGCGCACACATTCTAATACTTTCTTTGCTTCACCTATTAAATCAAAAAAGCATTTGAAACACATCCTAATAGCTTAATAGACTCACATAAAGGCTGAAATTTGTCGTCAGGAAAGCCTTAGTGCGTTCAAGTCTTATTAAACTTATTTCCTCTTTTTTTACAATAGAAAACTTATTCAATCCAAGAGTAAGAACTCGTTACCAAAAAATTCACACTTAGTTGTAATTTTAGCTTTGCTTTATTAAAATAGAAAATTCATTTCATGAAGTCGATGAAAGTCAATCGAACAGAAACAATAAATATTAGAAATTAAGACGAGTCGTGTCGTAGTGAGACTGTGTTTATCATTTGAAAAAGGACACCATCAATGAAATAGCCCCTTATTCAGCGAATGACAGTCGACCGATTTAATATTGATGAATGAATTATGAAGTAGGTAACTGACATTCACTATCCTGGCATGTTTAACGTTGCCTATCCATTAAATTATTTCTTGCTCTTTTTCATCAGTAATATATTAGTTAATATTACCATTTCTGAAGCTGCCATTTTATTGATAGTCATCAATTACACTTTCTATATTCAGACCCAAGCTCTGTTTGACCAACATCATCACTCGACCTCATTATAAGTGATCTTGACCTACTTTTCAAGGTCATACATCTTTCTGACAAAACGTTAAAACTTCAGCCTCAAAATTCATAACTTTATTGTTCCTACGTCAATAACACACACACAAACACACACACACACATTATAATGCATTGTGGAAGTTACATTCTCTGTGCTTTAGTACGAATCAAAATCACTGAAAATAAGCTGGTAAAATTGCTACATTTTAGTATGAACGCTATTGCATCAATATACGATAAAAATTGCTAAAATGATAATATCATAGTTTGACAATCATCACTTCCAGTTCTTTTTCCGGTTAAGATAGAAACGGTACATTGGAGTTTTGAAGTCCTAGTTAATTATGATTCCTTTGTATTCCTGAACATGTCACTAGCGAATAAGCAAAGGAAGAAAGCAAGGAGTGAAACTGTACGAAAAAAGAAAGTAGACGTGTAAATAGGCTATCATACTGTAAAACTTATATTAAGTTAAATTTACTATTTTTCATAAAGCTTTGGCAGTATAGCTGGAGTAGTATCGATTGTCATTGTATGTAAAAATCAAGTATCATTAATGTGAACACTTTTTGCATGCAAAAGAAGTGATCATCACAAAACAATTATATATTTGCTGCTTCCTCAGCTTGAATCCTATTTACTATTATTCTGTTCAGTGAAACGAGAAAGACATGAAAGAATAAATTTCATCGACTTTTGAGAACAAAACCATTGAATACTTCTTTGTTTAAGAAACGGAAGGAAAAGGGCAGTGGAGAGAGAGAGAGAGAGAGAGAGAGAGAGAGAGAGAGAGAAAGCGGGGTGGGCGGGGTGCGGGTGTGGGTATCTCGAGTGTTCTCTTTCCCAGTAATAAAAGTCTAAAGAGGAAACTTTATTATGCCTCTCTTGACCAAAGGGAAAGTGGTTGGACTCGATGTCAACCAACCGTGCGCAATTCCGTTATCGGAGAATAGTAGACGGCTATAACAAAATTTTCTTCCATGTGTGAGATTAAGAGCTGGATTTTGTGGAACGAGTATTTTCACTGTGAAACAGTAAATTTTTATTATTATTATTCTCTCAGAGATAAGCTTTCATTTCAAGGCCTTATTTGCTACTTGTTTGAATAAAAGCGTCAGAGCTTTAGCTGCGCGTACTTGGTCAGCAAAGCCGAACTTATAGATAACGATAAACCACGTTATATTTCATTCTTAGATGTTCCAAGAGAAAGAATTACTTCACAAGGAACCTCAGTTTCAACAAGGAAACTTCCAGAACGTTTTAACCAAACGCAATTTCTCCATTGTGATCTTCCGTAAACGTTTTCAACCCAAACAAATTTTCCTCCATTCTGGGACAAGGTATAGTTTCATTCCTGAACGTTTTCTAACCCAACGTAATTCTTCTCCATGTTGGGAGACAGTACTATTTTCTTCCCTAAACGTTTTTTTACCGCAATGTAATTCTTCTCCATGTTGGCAGGTAGGACTATTGTCTTCCCTAAACGTTTTTCTTAACTGCAATGCAATTCTTCTCCATGTTGGCAGACAGGACTATCGTCTTCACTAAACTTTTTTTAACCCATCGTCACTCTTATCCATGTAAGGGAACAGGAGTTTTGTCCTCCCTAAAAGTTTTTAAGCACGTACTTTCCTCCCGAATCGTTTTTAACCAAACGTAATGCTTATACAAGTTGGGAGACGGTGATCTGGTCGACGCTAAACGTCTTCGACTAA
This sequence comes from Macrobrachium nipponense, assembly GCF_015104395.2. Classification (NCBI taxonomy): domain Eukaryota; kingdom Metazoa; phylum Arthropoda; class Malacostraca; order Decapoda; family Palaemonidae; genus Macrobrachium; species Macrobrachium nipponense. The sequence goes on from NC_061106.1 coordinate 18,325,139, forward strand.
TCGTAATTCTCCTCAATAACGTTTTCAAACTAACACAATTCTCCTCACTTCTAAAAGGTTGGAATTTTTCTTCCTTGAACGTTATTAACACAACGCAGTTCTTTTTCGTTTGAGAATCAAAATTTTAGGTTTCTGTAAAAGAAAACTATTGTGGCAGCTTTGTCTGTTCGTCCGCATTTTTTTTGTGTCCCAGAACTTAAAAACTTTTGAGGCCAGATGGTTGCAAATTAGTATGTTGGACGTCCACCCT
>NC_061106.1:18330388-18337888 GCF_015104395.2 Macrobrachium nipponense
TGCATATGAATTCGTTAAGGACCTCGAAAAGAAAGGGTAAGTTTGTTCAAGGTAAGACCCCCCAACCACCAGGGAGAAACTGTTTGCAATACCCTCAGACCTGAATACAAATGAGTATATGAAAAATAATCCTGCCAGCTTTAAATTCCTCAATCCTGACGACAAACCCTGCAGATTTATATTATGCCATTACCCTCTGCAATTTGAAACCAAGGTTATTCTGGAGAATCCAAAGGTAATCAAAGCAGAGAGATGCCATACAAAAGGACCCAACCCCCAGCCAACCCGCAAAAGTCCTAGTCAGAATGGAAAGGAACTCAGCCTAAGTCACTGAACCTTGGCATGTGGGGCTCCTTCCCCACCATGGACTTCACACCAGAACCTCTGAGGTGCTTTAACTGTCAGAGGTACGGACACCATAGCAGTGCCTGCACCGCCAAAGCCATTTGTGGTGTATGTAGTGGGAGACATCCCACAAAAAACTCTGCACAGACAAATTCAAAAATGGACAAGAAACAAATGCCAGATGCCCCGCATGCAAGGGAAACCACCATGCGTGGAATAGAAAATGCCCGCCGATAAGGCTACAGAAAATAGACACTCTTAAAGGAATCACACCTCGGAGCCTCCCTGGACACACACACACACAGACCGACCAGACCACACAACACAACAGCAGCTCCCATCACCCAGCAGGGATCAAGGTCCTTTGCTGCTGCAGTTAGGGGTCGCAACAGCCCCCAAAAAAACACACAGACACACCCACCCCCAGCATAAGACACAGTCCCTGATTGCTGCTGCAGCTGGAGGGCCTAGACCCAACTGACTCAAAGCCAAAGTCCAGCCTCAAACTCAGAAAAAGGAACACAAAACACTCCCCAAACCCACACCAGACCAACACACACCAACGAAACAAATAACAAACACTAGAAGGAAAATCAGCTTCTCAGAATCGGCCAAGACCGACCAACACATACATCCTAACCTCTCCTGTTCCCGAAACCCGACAAATCCTCCTCACCCCAAATCCTAAAACTAGCTGCCACTGTTCCTGGCTCCCCAAGCCATATAACCCAGTCTCCCCTCCTCCTCCCACCCCACAAAGCAACAGGTTTGAAGTTCGCCCAGACTAAAACAAGACAAATATATCGCACAGACTCAAGACCTCACAAATCTACTGGTGCAAATGCTATTCAAGTTTGCAGAACTAACAGGATCAAACTTCTCAGAGGAAATAGCCAAAGAAGTCGTTGAAAAGTGCATAAGAACGTCCAGAGGAACTCTTTGCATCACCATGCCTACACTAATAAACAACAACATGCAAATTGCACTACAAATACACCCGGTGTCAGTTTCATTCCAAGTAATAGTACCAGGTACATCTCCAGTGCCAGGGCCAACCTCAGAGTTGGTAGTCAAGGCACATCAAGTGCAAATGACGAACTAGGAAACACAACAACACAAATGACTGCAGAGACACACACTATAAAAATCTCCAGTGGAACATACTAAGTGCAAACAATAAATACGCATTCCTGCAAGCACACACACAAACAAATAACTACGACATCATAATGTTACAAGAAACACTTGTAAGGGAAAATGCCAAATTTTCATTTAAAGGGTACAAGGTGTACAAAACACCATACACAGACACAAAAGAGGACTAATCACCCTAGTTAAAAACACAATCCCCTCAAAGAAGGTAGACACATCCCTTGCGGAGATGATGTAGAATCACTCAGCGTAAAACTCACACTTGCAAACACAACACTGATGGTACACAACATATACAGGGCTCGGGACAACACATTCGAAGGGGAAGCACTCTTCAGTGCAGCGACACAGGAAAACACACTAATTGGAGGAGACTTCAATGCACATCACCCAGCCTGAACTCTACACAACAAACAAACACAACTGGAAGACATCTACACCAGTTATCATGTGAATTCCCAGAGGTGTGCCTATTAAACAGTGGAGAGCCAACTCACCTAAAAGGAGGAAGACTAGATCTTACCTTCACAAACTCCGCCCTAAAGGAGCAAGCAACATGGAAGCTGCACGAGACCCTCACTAAGCGACCCACATAGCTATTGACATTGGCCTACGGCTCAAAAAAGCTGCCCCCCATAACCACCGCCACCAGAAAGATGGAACCCCAAGTTTGCAAACTGGGCTACATTTGAAGCCATAATGACGAGATGGGCGAGGAACTACCTTGAAACCCTGCAAAACGATATAGAACTCTTCTATGAAGAGTTCATCAGCACACGCAGAGGCAGCAAACATGTCCATGCCAAAAATCAAACGATCCAAGATCGATCACAAAGATTGCATGGTACTACTGTGAAAGGGTCAAAGAACTCAATGCCAGAGTCAACAGAGTGCGGCACTCTTCAGAACGGGGAACGGGAACCATCTGATGAGATGCACAGACTTCTCAGAGAGGTTAATAAGCCCATGCAACTGAAGAGACAAAAGAAATTAAACAACAGGCATGGTATGATTGGTGTGCAAACATCAGCAGACAAACTCCAGTAACCCAGATCTGGAGATTCCTTGCAAAAATTGCAGGGAAAGGAAGAACGGCGCAAAGCATCCACCCAACCCACAAAGAAGAAGCTGACAATATAGCCAGAAACTTTGCAGAAAGGACAAAATCCCACAACCTTCCCCAAACAACGCAGGAAAAAATAAATGAAATTTCCCCAGCAAGATGGAGGGAAATCAATACTGCCTGCAACACACCTGATGACACAGACACACCCTTCACTATGGAAGAACTAAACAGTGCACTCAGCAAGGGGAAAAGAGACACAGCCCCTGGAGCAGATGCAATCACTTACAGCATGCTGAGACACATGGGAGACCCTGCCAAACAGGTTATACCTACTCCTGGTAAACAGGACATATGCAGAGCACACCAGGCCAAAGAAAATGGCAACAGCAAGACACACAACCTACCTAAGCCAAAAGAGGAGGCGCATATAGGCCAATATCCCTCATCAGCTGCACTGAAAAGGTTGCAGAAAGAATGGTTCTGAACAGACTACTATGGAAAGCAGGGCCCCTACACCATAGGCTCTATGCCTATAGGAAGGAGTAGGCACCCTCCCATGAGTGCCTCACAGATGTGCTAAGTGCCATAAATGGCAGAAAATCCATAGTGGTCTTCTTAGATCTAGAAAAGGCATATGAATTAGCCAATGCAGCAACCATCCTCTCCTCCCTAGTCAGAAAGAGGATCAAGGGCAACCTGCTTACATGGACAAAAGGATACATGCAAGACAGAGAAGCAAGAGTAGTGTTCCAAGGCAGAATGTCAGAATACTACTCTCTTGAAAACGGCACTCCACAGGGGGGCATTCTAAGCCCCTTCTTATTCAATGTCCTTATGGAAAATGTAGCCTGTCTCGAGCTACCACAAGGAGTAGAGGTCTTTATATATGCTGACGATGTTTGCATCGTCAGCTCCGGCCCTCAAAGACAGCTCCAAAAGATGCAATAGAAGCCTTGCAAAAACTTGAGGACAAGTGCACACAACTGGGACTCAAAATCAACAGAAATAAGACAAAAGCCATGGCAATAAAACATGATCAGAATCCACCCAACCTTCTACTGAAAGGAGATGTCATAGACTGGGTGGATAGCTACACATATATGGGAGTCTGCATTGCAGATTCACTATCTCCTGAGAAGCAAATACAGCTCCTCCAAGCCAAAACAAAAATAGGGCTTAATGCCCTAAAGAAAATCACATCATTGCAAGAAGGTGCGACATACCACCGCTCAGGAGGTTCTACATACAAACCATCAGAGCACAAGTAGAATACGCAGCACCAGTCCTGACAAATCTCAGAAAGGATCAACAGCAGAGGTGGAAGTCATCCAAAACAACGCAATGAGACTTATATTGGAGCCCCAATGTGACAAGAATTTGTCTCTTGAGGGCAGAGACACAACTGCAGTCTCTCAAGCACAGGATAGGCCAAAGAAATATTGCCATTCTGTGCAAAACCATCAGAAACGACAGAAATGGACCACACAAAAACAAAATGCAAGCGTGTATAAAAAAGTTGCACGAAGAACTAGACCCGCCAAAAACCTATGCGGCAGTATACTCCAGCACTGAGAGAACTGGGTATGCAGGACACAGTGAAACACATAACAAAGGATGTCCCACCTGAGGGATACCAAACCACCTCCCTGGGTCGAAGACCCAATCCACCCCGGTATAATCTTCACAATACTACCGGCAAACAAAGCCACTGTGCACAGCAGCACAAATGAAAACTGCAGCAGAAAGCAACGCAATCGGAACCACAGCTGAAAACATATATTACACTGATGGCTCAGTTGACACAGAAGCTCCAGCAACTGCAGCAGCAGTGGCTGCCCAAGACTTCAAAGGAGCTGGAGGCTATCCAACAATGCCTCCATACTACAAGCGAACTAATGGCAATCTTAAAAGCCTTAGAAAATTCCAATTTAAAAGAAGGACACACAACAGTGCATATTGACTCCAAAGGAGCACTACTCGCTATCAAAGCGACAAATCCAAAGAAAATGTGACACTGATAACAGCCATAAAATCATTTGGCCAATTCACATCAAGCTGCTGGCAGGAGAGTCACACTAAACTGGATACCCAGCCATGTGGGGAATCCAGGTGAAATGATGAAAGCTGACTTCCTTGCCAAAAGTGCCCCCAGCTGCAGTACAGTAAGCATAAAAGTGCAACCATCCATAACACACCTAAAGAAAGGAAATGGCAAAAAGCTATGCCAAACTCCAAGAAGAGAGTGAAGTACGACGTCACTACCTACAAGAGTCAAGGACGTCCAAGTGGTATGTGGATGTCACAAATCTAACACCGCATGACATCACAAAACAAACCACTAGAAAACTCTCAGTCATCACACACAGATTAAGGCTTAGGATACCTCTGCACCTGGCAAATGATAGGAAATGAGGGCAGGTTATGTCATGTACTGTGACCGAGAGGCAATCCAGCCCTCGAACACTACCTACTAGACTGCCCAGAGACACAGCCTTACAGATCAAACCTAACTGAAATAGAGCTGACACCGGCACAGATCACCAGACACATCTTAAATAACATAGGGACATATGGGAATCTCCTAATGTCTCACCCACCTCCAGGTAAAAGGATGAATCACACAGCATTTCTCCATAGACACATGGGAATCTCCTAGTGTCTTGTAAACAAAAACAATGAAAACCACACAAAGCACAAACCCTCTACTTCACTCGTTGCAATGGGAGTCTTAAACATCTTTTGGGAGCATATGTATAAGTGTGAGTATGCATGAACATGTATATATCTATAATACTTGCTTAATGTTTGGTTTGATACATATTGCAATATTTTTCAGATGCTACACACATGTATATATATTGCGCCTAAAATGTTTATAGGTAACGCCTTCTTTCCCTCAAACTAAAAAAACAAAACTCGCTTCCTTCTTCCTACTCACACTCTTCAGCTAGGCTGAGTCTCACTGCTATAAAACTTTCTCTCCTACTGATGGTACCGTAAGGTTCAAAGGGGTTGCAATCCTGCCTGTCACCCTATTTCCTTTCCAAAACTAACCGCCAAAGCACTGTTTTTTGTATCTTTACAGATATTCCAGTTACGGGCTGCTCTAGGAGCAAGAGCCCGTGCCAGCACAAGGCTGGCTTAATCTCCAACAACAAACAACAACGCACCAAGATCCAGTCCACCCTCAGCTTCCCAGCCCGAGGATGTCTTGGCAGCTCCAGACGGAAAGCTCGAAGAAAAAGAGAGAGAGAGAGAGAGAGAGAGAGAGAGAGAAAATCGTTAATGACTTTGATGACTATGGTATCATAGTTTATCTGTAAAATTCAAATATACACCTATTTTGACCCTGTATTTTACCATGACCTCTATAGGCGCTCTACTAGCCTGTTTAAGTAGCACGGAAAAAGCCGCTATTCGCAAAATAGAAGAATCTCTACAAGTGTAACGCTGCTGAAGTAGCCATTATTACTAAATAAATAATAATAATAATAATAATAATAATAATATTATTTATTATTATTATTATTATATTATTATTATTATTTTTTTTTTATTTTTTTTTTTTTTTTTTGCTCTATCACAGTCCTCTAATTCGACTGGGTGTGTTTATAGTGTGGGGTTCCGGGTTGCATCCTGCCTCCTTAGGTCCATCACTTTTCTCACTATGTGCACCGTTTCTAGAATCACACTCTTCTGCATGAGTCCTGGAGCTACTTCAGCCTCTAGTTTTTCTAGATTCCTTTTCAGGGATCTTGGGATCGTGCCTAGTGTTCCTATGATTATGGGTACAATTTCCACTGGCATATCCCATATCCTAATTTCTATTTTCAGGTCTTGATACTTATCCATTTTTTTCCCTTTCTTTCTCTTCACTCTGGTGTCCCTTGGTATTGCGACATCAATGAGTGATACTTTCTTCTTGATTTTGTTGTCAATCAACGTCACGTCTGTCTATTTGCAAGTATCACCCTGTCTGTTCTGATACCATAGCCCCCCCCCCCCCCCCCCAGTCCCAGAGGATCTTTGCCTGGTCGTTTTCTATCACTCCTTCAGGTTTGATGTTCGTACCACTTATTATTATTATTATTATTATTATTATTATTATTATTATTATTATTATTATTATTATTATCCTGTATTTTCATAGAGAATAGAACTGCTGTATAAACGCTGTTTATATATTCCTCTTTTGCAAAATATGAATATAGGCCTGTTGTCGACCAACATCAACGTGCAAGAGAAGCGAGTCAAAAGAAAATTTGAGTAGATTCAATACAGGATTAAATCGCACTATACAGCCATCCTTCTTAACAAGGTATGATGATGATGATTATTATTATTAGAGGGAACAAAACCCCTGGAACCATTAGTATTTTTTCCCAGTGATGGCAGGAATTGTCGAACCCAAATGAACGTGAAAGATGAGAATTTAATGAATGGAGAGAAAACGTAAGTGACAGGAATTATGATATCTGCAATCCTAGTTAAAAAAAAATCTTTATGTGCTACGTGTCATGAAGCAGAGATACTCAAATATTATTATTATTATTATTATTATTATTATTATTATTATTATTATTATTATTATGATGATGATGATGATGATGATGATGATTATTATTAGTATTATTATTACTAATATTATTATACAAAAACTTTGAAACAAAGTGGAAGATATCAAAAGATTTATTTCTTTATAAAATATTCAACTTAATTTTTAAAAATGGGGGAGATTTTTTGTATGCTCTTATTTTTAGACTTCCATTCGACCACATTCTCTGAATGAAAACTATGGATCTTTCATCAGATGATAAAGGCCCTGAATCATCACAAACATCATAATTATGCTCTACCTTTTTCCATCACTTAATTGTCAAGCCGGAGATCAGTGAAAAGCTTTATAAAAAGCTATTGGTTGTTACAATAGCCGTTAC
>NC_061106.1:18345388-18352888 GCF_015104395.2 Macrobrachium nipponense
ATAATAATAATAATAATAATAATAAATAATAATAATAATAATATTCCTTATCAGACATTTATAGATACACAAGGCAGATACAACGCTGCATAAAAATGTGTACTACACGAGATTAAAAGATACAAATTATATAGTAGCGCACTATTCTGCAGGAGTCCTAGAGCTAAATAATTCGGCATCTAGTCTTTCCAGGTTACTTTTCAGGGATCTTGACTGAAGTCCCTAAAGATAATGGGTACAATTTCCACTGGCATATCCCATATCCTTCTTATTTCTATTTTCAAGTTTTGATACTCAATTTTTTCTCTCATTCTTCTGCTCTGGTGTCCCATGGTATTGTGACATCAATGAGTGATACTTTCTCCTTCATTTTGTCAATCAACGTCACGTATCACCTTATTTGTTGTGATACCATAGTCCCAGAGGATCTTTGCCTCACTGTTTTCTATCACTCCCTCAGGTTGGTGTTCATACCTCTAATTACTGCAAAGCTAGCTATGTTTCTTCTTCTTCTTCTTCTTCTTCTTCTTATTATTATTATTATTATTATTATTATTATTATTATTATTATTATATTATTAATTATTTTATACCCCTGGGGGGTTATGGTCTAACAAACTACGTCAGAAAATTAATGGAGCAATTAAAATAAATGGAGCAATTAAAACAAAACAAACGTCATACTCGGTGAAACCTTAGCCCATAAAGTATGAAGCCTTAAAATTGTTAACGTGTTGATGATGGTTGCAGGATCTTAATTATCATTGATTCACTGACTTAATTTTTTATTGGCATTACCTAAAGTTAACAATACACTTTATGGAATATCTGTACAATAAAAACACAAGGTGTTTACATCCATCTCTCTCTCTCTCTCTCTCACTCTCTATATATATATCATATATATATATATATATATATATATATATATATATATATATATATATATATATATTGTCATTCGTGACGGCCATTCCGCCATTTTTCCTCTCATACGAGAGAAGCAGCATGGGAAATTTGAATGAATGCAAGCTTGGTTGCCCAATCCAGAGCCTCGCCACCCACCCACCTATGCTAGAGCAGTCTCCTACCGAGGTTTCTTACTTTCAGACGCCACCGCAAGACAACAGCGCCAAGTTGGCACCCCCCAAATGGGGAGTTGTGATGCAAATCTAGGCCTAAAACAAAAGGTACCAAGAGTCAGTGACCAGTAGAAAACTCTCCAAGGAAGTAACCCCTGTCCGCCCCTTCCCGAGAGGCAACTGTCTCTCCCTTGACAAGATAAGGTGTCTGTTGTATGAGAACCTTGCATCCTCACCTATCCTTCCTCCTTCCCCATGATAACATCCCATCCTACCCACCAAACCTTTGTTCCTCTCTCTCCAATCCTTCGGCCTTACCCACGTGGCGGGCTCGCCTGAGTCTGGTTCCCCTTGCTCTGAGAGTAGCCTCTCTTCATAATGTCTAAGTGCTAACCATTTTGTAAATATTCCTGCTGCCATGTGTAATTAAATTCATTATAAGACTTATTGCTACGTTCCATTAGTATAAATAATCTGTATAAGTCAAATAGTGCAGTGTAAGTGAATGGTTAAGTGGATTAGCGAATCTGTGCATATTAGCAAGTGTTTAATTGTCATCAATTTCCCTTCCAGGGGACAAGAGTTACTTTTGCTGAAACTTCCACGTATGGTTACGAACCATAGTACACCACTCCACTCCAGAGAAGCCCCTTGCAGCTTCAAGCTTCAGCGGTTAACCACAGTTAACTTAATATTATTTATATATAATATTATATCCGTTGTGCTCTCTTTTGTTACAAGTAATTGTTAAATACATTTATTGCCGGTATTTAGTGTCTGTATGCTGCCTGGCTACCTTCAAACTTCCTTCTTTTTATCTATATAAGTTATGATACGCGTATGCGAGTAATAAACAAGGAAAACAAAAGCATTGCTCATAATCAATAAGAATATCTATATAATATATATATATATATATATATTATATATATATGTTTTATAAAAATATCATATATATGATATAATTTAGATAATATAATAATTATATATTATATCTTATCTTGCTGAGTCTTTACGAATACAGGGCACTAGTTTAAATAAATTAAACAAACAGGCAACCCTCTTACCTTTCGTTGCTGGTTATCCTTCTGCAAGAGCTAAAAATGCAAGCTGGGCTAATGAATCCTCGTAGATACAAAAGTACACTTTTATTTCCCAAATTAGCTAAACATTAAATGGAGCAAAATGAATAAAAATGAAGTAAATAAAATAACTAAGTCTGACCCTCAAAAGACCATAAACTGTCATTCTACTCTCCTGAACTAGATTAAGTAATCATCCCCTAAATCTCACAGTCTGATTAATTATGCATTTAAACGGTAAAAGTCGTTTAGAGAACCCATTCTCTATATGATGCCATGAACCCATCTGAAATAAAGAGACATATTTATTATATCACTCCAACATGTAAAAGATAATTAAATGAACATGTACACACTACACTTCTCTCTCTCTTTCCAAAGGGTAACTTTTTCAAAGTCTTAATATTACACTACCTTGCGATGGGTGTGCCCTTGAGTCCTCCTCCAAATTTGTTCTATACCACACCACCGGTAATCGAAGAATGTGCCCTCTTTGGCGCCCCGTACTGTTGGGCCCCATACATTACACATCACGAACACACACATGGACACGCCTTTTGGAATGGCATAGCAACCGAGTGCTGCACCCAGTCATGAGATCTCTGAAGGGGTCATCAAACCCATATCGCATGGTCACCAATTCTGACTGTTCTTTCATTTCAGCATTCTTCAAGGAATCAAGTGCTTGTCGCTAAGCCCTCCTGTCACTAAGCGGAAAAAGCTGAGATTAACAATTCACCACCACACCTATTTTTTAAGATATATATATATATATATATATCTATATATATATATATATATATATTAATATATATAATATATATTAATTATATAGCTAGGAAACGAAGTGACACTGCAGAGAACCTAAAGTTATGCTTACATTGCATTGCAAGAAGTGCACTGGCAGCACTTGGCCGCCCCTTGGGAACACATAATTCAATATTTCCAAAGTTTTATTGAGCACACTTACTGAGTCTTCTTGCATCAACTCGCTCTTACTTTCTTTATTCATTTGACACGTCTCTCAGCAATTATTCATCATCTTTTGCAATTTTGCGACAACTGTCATGGATAAACTATACTTGGTTTTTTTTTCCACCTGTCCACCCATCTGGGTGTACATTTGCAACTGAAAAGTATTTTAATAATTTACTGTATGCGAATTACACCGTTAATATTCGATTAAAACACTTTTCAGTTGCAAATGTACACCCAGATATCCTTTAATTTACCTAAAACTTACACATAGTGTAACTATTTTAAGCCCAGGATGCAGTGTTACCATGCACGAGCACCACAGGCGGGTGGATAGATGGAAAAAAACCGAGTAAAGTGCCATAAACAATACAAATACAGACAGCAAAAGCATTTAAAAGAGGAAAAGACATGAGGTAGAGTAAGAAGGTTATCCACTGTGGGAAGAGATCTGAGCCTTCGTCTTCAGCGTAACTTGACCCACCATATTACATCATCATATTAGGAAGTGACATTTCTCTCTCTCTCTCTCCTTACCCATCATACGTCCATCACCATTTCTCAACTTTCAGTCACGACGACTCTTATGTGAAAAAGTCGCATATGTCGAAGACTATGTTCATCTTTGTTTCAAATTGAAAACTGCTACTATTAGTGAAATTACGTTTGAGGCCGGCAGTAGATTTAGATTAAACGATAAAATGTCATATATATATATATATATATATTATTTATCTATATATATATAATATATATATATATATATACATCCATCCATACACACACGACTATACATATATATATATATATATATATATATATATATATTATATATATATATATAATAAATATTCACACACGCGCGCGCACAGCACACACACGGGAAACAGCCTCCTAATGCAAGAATACACAGTTGCTTAGAAGGTCAAGAATAATAATAATAATAATATCCACTATTGCAGCTCAGGGAGACAAATAATGTAGACACGGTACAGTATGCAAAATTAAGCTACAGCGAATATGAAGTTTTCGTAACAGACAGCTACGCCCAAACAGTAGCTTTAGAAGAACGGCAGTATCTTCATTAATAATAATAATAATAATAATAATAATAATAATATAATATTTCCGTTAGAAACCACAGGCAGATACAAATTTCACGTACGGTTTGCTAAATACAGTGGTATAGCTGACTCAAGACATGGGGTACTTCAAAAAAATATTTAGCTGAAACTTCTCAGCTGTAGGTATCCTTCCTTCAGTAAAGTGTCTTTCAGTAAAGTATCTAAGGATAAGGTAGGAGGCGGATGAAAGAGTGTACGTAAGAATACGGAAGAAGGACATACTATAATATAAAGTGTTCTAAAAATTAATAACATTTTGTAATATATTGACGGCAGAAATATTGGGAGGGTCCAGCCTATATCTCTGAAATGAAGAGAAGATTCATCTTGTGTATTATTGTGAAATAGTTTCTTACTCCCACTTCATCTCAACACTACTTTTTACCGTTTAGCATTTTCATTTTATTTTTTATTTGGTCGTATTACTTGATCAAGTCATTTCTGGTACCTACTTGAAAGGCACCAATCGAGCGTGGGAATGCTCAAAAGGTGAAAATAAAACGATTTTTTGTTCATCTTTGCGACACATATACATACGTTGCGTATGTAAATTATAGATATAGTAATAGATATATTATGTATAAATATATAATTAATTATAATCTATTTTATATATAAATAATATAAATATATGCATGTGTCACACGCATATATACTATATACGTATATGCATACATATATACATACATTCATGCATATACATATGACACCTGTTTTCAGTGAACTGGACGCTCGCCTTTTAAACAGCACGTTCTTAATGCAAATCGTTGCTGAGCAGTTTTTTTTTTTTTACTTTTATTTTTTATGGCAGCAGAATCCCTGACAATCGAATACGCACAATGACAGTGATATGATACGAAAGAAAATATTTCCACCAATTCGAATCAGGCCATGCATGCAAGCACGTGATTATCTTAGAATGTGGTGGTTGTCGGGGCCAGGATGTTGGATGCGTGAGCAAGGGAGAGGACGGTCTGATGGTGAGTGATGACAGGAGGGCCCAGGAGCTGAGCACTGGCTAACGTACCATCCCTACCAATCCAAGCAGTTGCACAATGTTAGTCAATATTCCTTTGGTGTTCTTTTCAGTGTCCACAGTTACCGTATGTATTTTCGACCTCCATCTGAGGTCTAAGGTGGCAAGACCGCATACCTCAACGCATAGGTGTATCTAAAACAGCAAGATTTAATCGTGTCGTTGGCAACTCAACGTATTGGCAATGACGTAACCTTATCAAGTTGACGTACGTGTATGTTTCGTGTTCGTACGCGTTCACATAACGTTTTGCACGGTGGATGGCGATGAAACTTTCATGTTGACCGTCCGGTCCCTCATGCCAGACGTTTCGTAGCTCTCAAGCTAAAACCGTCACGTTGTCGAGTGTACTTAGTGTTTAAGTGAGTTAGTGCCATTTCCGTTCAAGGACGTTCCGAGATGAATATTAATAACACACACGCCAAGCGCATATTATGCAATATGAATAATATTGTAAGCCCTCGAGTCAAGAGTAACCGGGAACTCGTTGATGAGTTTTTGGATAAATTTCGAGCAACGTGCACGCATGGTGTAACGCCCACTTCATATGAGATTCAGCTGATCCATGGTGGCAGTGCTTATGAGAGTCTGGCGGTGGATAACAAGGCAGATTTTGACATCACGGTGTCATTCGGGAGAGACTTCGTCTCGGAGAATTTCGACGTTGAACGTGACGAGAGTGGATATTTCATTCTGGAAGCAAAGAAACCCATGAGGCACTTGGATTGTAATAATTTGCTAGACTCGGCAAAATTACGGAGTGGCCTATTTAATGCCCTTAGACACCACGTTGATATGTTGAAGATACCTGGTGTCAATATCACGCACACAGACGGGTTGTGTGCTTTGGCCGTCGAGTTGCAAGAAAACATTGGCCCCAAAAGAAGAGTCTCCATGGATCTGGTTCCCCAAATTCCCTTTCGCTCCTGGGGTCAGTGTCCAGATCTCTTACCCCTAGAAAATATGCCAAAATGTCTCAGACAATACATTGACACAATAAATAAGAACAAATCGCCGTGCATGTTCTTTTCTCTTGGGATTCCAAAGGCTTTCAGGTTCCCTAACTCTGACCAACTGTTCAACATTTCGTTTTCCCTGCTAGAGAAGAATTTCATCCACAATGAGACAGACATCCGTGACATGGTTCGCCTGGTGAAGTACATTGCCAAGAGGCGCGATTGGAAGGACCGGCACCACTTCAAGTCCTTCTATGCCAAGAGAGTCGCCTTGAAATATTACGAGGAGCTCAAAGGAAAGGAACCTTGGGATGGTTGTCTCCTTCTGTTGGAAGGCTTGGAAAAGGAAGTGGGAAATGGCGTCATCGATGGATACTTCGTCGGAAATCAACCCCTCAGGGAATGGGACGACGACGAGGTAAAAGATTTCATCAGGGAAATTAGGATTGTCAGAAATATGAACATCTGGGATATCTAGAGAGAACTGTATCTTCCTCAACGTCTTCCACAGTTGTTACCAGGTAATTAATAAGAGATAACCAGCTTACTAACTAACTGTTTGTTCAACACTGTGAAAGTTTTATGACTAACAGTTTCATCCGTGACTCTCTCTCTCTCTCTCTCTCTCTCTCTCTCTCTCTCTCTCTCCTCTCTCTCTCTCCTCATTATACGTTCATCTCCATTCCTCAACTTTCAGTCAGGACCCTAATGTGTAAAAGTCGCATACATTGAAAACTATGTTCATCTCTGTTTCAAATTGAAAACTGCTACTATTAAAGAAATTGCGTTTGAGGGCGGCAGTAGACTTAGATTAAACGATAAAATGCCCCCCCCCCCCCCCCCCCGCCCCCTTCCCCCAAAAAAAAAAAAAAAAAAAAAAAAAAAAAAAAAATTCTGATGGAAGTGAGAAAGACGGTCTAGAAAGGAAATACGTGTAGGACCCGCAGTTACATGAATGACCTTGAAATCAGTCAGGAAAAAATCTTTTATTGAGACTATTATTCATAAATAAAAACTTTTAAAAATATTTATTTTTTGTGTAATAAAATTTAAGGTCTATTATATAATGTATGGGCGGTCGTATTTGATTTTTTTATTGTAATTGTACTGTAACTTACGTTATTCTGGTTTATTTTATTTTTTGTTTTTGTTTTATATTAACGGCCTAAGATCATTATTATTATGCGTCAATCCAAATATTACCATTATTAAAAAATCAGTTTTAACAATAATAATTTATATCTT
>NC_061106.1:18357888-18420388 GCF_015104395.2 Macrobrachium nipponense
AAGGCTTGGAAAAGGAAGTGGGAAATGGCGTCATCGATGGATACTTCGTCGGAAATCAACCCCTCAGGGAATGGGACGACGACGAGGTAAAAGATTTCATCAGGGAAATTAGGATTGTCAGAAATATGAACATCTGGGATATCTAGAGAGAACTGTATCCAACTCAACGTCTTCCACAGTTGTTACCAGGTAATTAATAAGTGATAACCAGCTGACTAACTGTTTGTTCAATATTGTAATAGTTTTATGACTAACAGTTTCATCCGTGACTCTCTCTCTCTCTCTCTCTCTCTCTCTCTCTCTCTCTCTCTCTCTCTCTCTCTCTCTCTCTCTCTCGATTATACGACTAGAATTTGAGAAATATCTAGAAGTGTCGTGAACTATCGGTGATAAGATTAGTGTGAAAATAGTAGGATAAAGCTCTTCTAAGTTAGTTATCAGTGTAATACTATAAATCAGAACAAGATGGCAGTAAGTTCCAACTGCGGGAAGAGGTGGCGTAATTTGGCGTGTCTAGCAGATTCGCAATACGATGAGGAGGTAGCAGGAAGGGAACTGGCATTTCTCATCTATGAAATCAGCAACAGTCCTAACCAAAAAGATACAAAAGCATTCATAGATATATTAGAAGGATATAATCCTTCAAACTGGAACAAATCTAATGAAAACATCTTGAAAATAATTGAAGAAGTTCCAAATAAAATCCAAGTGGTCAAGAGGACTCATAAAGAAAATATACATAACCAAAACCATATTCCGACAAAGAAAATGAATAAGGTGAATCTTGTGAATATCCTAATTGATGCATTAGGAAAAAGAATGCCAAAAGCATGCAAACTGTGTAAGGTTTGGTATAGCATAGTCAATCCACAAAACCTAATCAGAAAATGTGCTGCATGCAACATTCCGACCCATCCACAGTGTGCTGAGGTAATACAAGATTTTGAGAAAAGATACAAGAATTTTTTTGTTCAACATGTCTATCATGGATAGACAATGTTATTAAATCAAGATTGAATGTACAAATAGTTTGAGGATGAAGAAGAAGAGGAAGAAGAAGAAAAAGAAGAAGAGAAAAGGAAAACGGAAGAGAAGTAAACAAAAATGAAATGACAGAAAAAATAAGGAAAACAAAGAACAAGATAAAAGTATGGATGCAGAGATACTCATTGATACTACATATGAGGCAATAAAGCAGCATACTACGAAGAAATAAATTACGATATGACAACAGAAAAGCAAATCCGAAGAGGCTCTACCCAGATCTATACAATGACGGGAAAGAGGAAAAAATAGACAAGAAAGACAAAATCTGCAACCTTTTGAAAAGAGGGAATTGCAGATTTGAGAAAGTGTGTACTACAAACATCCTAAGATATGTCAAAAAACTATAAATATATGGTAATGGCATACTAGATGGGATATGGGGATGATTGCAGAGATCTGCATCCAAAAATATGTAAAAACCTAAAAGAAGGAAAAGGATGTAAGTTCGACAAAAAATGCAAATATATGCACCCTGTAGCCATGAATCATAATCAAATAAATAACCAACCAAGTAATAAAATCCAAAATAAGAAAGAAACAAATAAAGAGAGAAATCAAAGAATATCAGGTAAAGAGAAAAGCAAACCACCAATGAGATATGCAGAGGTGTCAGCAAAAAATTTCAAAGCATCAGCTCCGAAATTCTACTCAAGAGATAATAACTGTATTTATTATGCAAGAGGATATTGCAGAAACGAACGGAGAAAATTGCAGATTCAGACACAAAATGAATAATTATGATGAAGGAAGATCAAATATTATGGAAAAGTTTGGATTTTTTAATGTCAGAATTTCTGGAAATGAAAAAAAGAACAACATACCAGAACAGGAAAGAGACATGGGAAAATCCTTATTACTACCATATTAAATGAAGGAGAAAAACACGCAAACCATCATAGTGATGAATGCGCAGGGTTTAGTTACGAGTAACTCAAAAAGAAAAATAGAGTACTTAGAAGAACTAACCCAAAATGAAAAGAAAATAGATATAATGAATATAAGTGAAACCTGGTATTCCCAAGAGACTGGGAATGATGATCAAATAAAAGGGTTCCAAACTTATAGATCAGATAGAAAAAATAGGAATCAAGGGGGGGGGGAAGAACCGCAATATATTGGGAAAGACAAAAAACAAGGAAAAAATATATGAGAAATATAGTAACTCAGAATGTGAACTAATAGCGGTAGAATTTGAATCTGAAAAATTGATGAACATATAAATTATAGACCTCCTAATACTAAAGAGTTTGACTTAATAATTGAAAAATTGGATGATATATGTAGAAATCACAAGGACTGGACTATTCTATCTGGTGACTTCAACTTTCCTTTCGTATAATGGAAAGAACGAATAGGAGATTGTGGTTGTACTTATACATATAAAAAAGAGAGTAATAGTAGTGCAGAAGATAAGAGGCAATTTGAAAAGCTATTAGATATGCTACTAGAATACAACATTCAACAAATAAATCACCTGCCAACAAGAAAGGAAAAATACTTTAGACTAGTATTTGTGAACGAGAATGAAATTATGTTAAAGAAATAATAGTTTATAATGCGAATATTTCAGACCATAATGTCATAGAATTAAAAGTTCATTCCAAAGCAAGTGAAAATAGAGATAAGCAAGAAATGAAAAATTGGGAAGGATATGGAAAATACAACTTCTACAGTAAAAATATAAAATGGTCAGAAATTAATGAAGAATTAAACAAAGATTGGGATAACATTTTTGTAAGTGATGACATAAGGGTAAATACGGAGATATTATATAAAATATGGAGAAAATAGTGGAAATAAATATACCGAAGAAGAAAAGTAAACATCACTCATGCATACCAAGAGACAGAAGGATCTTGTTCCAGAAAATCAGAAAGTGGAAAAAAAGGTCTTGCAAAAGAAAAAAATGCATGGAAAGTTATAGAACTAAAAAGTAAGATAGAAAATGCAGAACAAAAGATTATACAATCAAAAGAAAATGAAAAACGGGACTTATGGAAGAAAAAACCCTATTAAATATCAAACAAAACCCCAACCCCAAGCTATTATACTCATACGCGAAGAAGATGAATAAAAGAAGAATAGAAATAGGCCCTCTGAGAATTGAAGGGAGATTAACGAATGAAAAAAAAGGAAATTTGCAACATACTGGCAGAACGATATAAGAGAATTCACCCCTAGAATAGATAATGAAGATAATGATATAGAAGTAAGGGATGAAAATAGTGAATATTTAGCTGACATAGATATTAATGAAGCTGATATTGTGCAGGCTATTAATGAAATTAAAAATGGAGCTGCTGCAGGGCTGATGGAATTCCTGCTATTTTGTTAAAGAAAGTAGTTCATTCTATCGCAAAGCCACTTACAATATTATTAAGACAAAGTGTAGATACAGGCAAGATTCATAATGAGCACAAATTAGAATATATTACACCTACTTTCAAAAGTGGATCAAGACTAGAGGCAAGTAATTAAAGGCCTGTGAGTCTAACATCACATATTATGAAAGTGTATGAAAGGGTAATGAAGAAAAATATTATGAAACATTTAATAAAAAATAATTTGTTAATAAAGGACAACATGGTTTTCGTACCCGGAAAAAAGTACACAAACCCAACTGTTAGTCCACCGTGAGAACATATTCAAAAATATGAAAAGCGGAAATGAAACAGATGTGGTTTATTTAGACTTTGCAAAAGCTTTTGATAAGGTAGACCATAATATATTAGCGAAGAAAATTAGAAAACACAATATCGTGGATAAAGTAGGAAGATGGTTAAAAGAATTTTTACACAACAGAAAACAGATAGTTATTGCAAACGACGAGAAATCGGATGAAGTCAACGGATGAAGTCAAGGTAATATCCGGTGTGCCGCAAGGTACGGTGTTAGCTGCAATACTGTTTGTTATTATGATGAAGACATAGACAATAATGTGAAGGATTCGGTAGTGAGTAGTTTCGCAGATGACACAAGAATAAGTAGAGAAATTACTTGTGATGAAGATAGGAACGCGCTACAAAGAGACCTTAACAAAGTATATGATTGGGCAGAGGTAAATAGGATGGTATTTAACTCTGATAAATTTGAATCAATAAATTATGGAGACAGAGAAAGAAAGCTATATGCATATAAGGGACCTAATAATGAGACCATCACAAATAAGGAAGCAGTTAAAGACCTTGGTGTGATGATGAATAGGAACATGTTATGCAATGATCAAATAGCAACTCTGTTGGCAAAATGTAAAGCAAAAATGGAATGTTGTTACGGCACTTCAAAACCAAGAAAAGCTGAACACATGATATGCTTTATAAAACATATGTTCGTAGTCCACTTGAATATTGCAATATAGATAGGTAACCCACACTATCAAAAGGATATTGCACAAATAGAGAGAATGTACAAAGGTCCTTTACAGCTAGAATAGAAGAAGTTAAGGATCTAGACTACTGGGAAAGACTACAATTCTTAAAATTATATAGTCTAGAAAGGAGAGAGAACGCTACATGATAATTCAGGCATGGAAACAGATAGAAGGAATAGCAGAAAATATCATGGAAACTAAAAATATCAGAAAGAGCAAGCAGAGGTAGATTAATAGTGCCCAAAAACTATACCAGGAAAAATAAGGAAAGCACACAGGACATTAATCCACTACGCACCAGCATCGATAATGCAGCGTCTATTCAATGCGTTGCCAGCTCATCTGAGGAATATATCAGGAGTGAGCGTAGATGTGTTTAAGAATAAGCTCGACAAATATCTAAACTGCATCCCAGACCATCCAAGATTGGAAGATGCAAAATATACCGGAAGATGTACTAGCAACTCTCTGGTAGACATTAGAGGTGCCATCACACTGAGGGACCTGGGGCAACCCGAACAAGATGTAAGGTCTGTAAGGTAAGGTAAGGTCTCTCTCTCTCCCTCCTCATTATACGTCCATCTCCATTCCTCAACTTTCAGTCATGACCCTTATGTGAAAAAGTCGCATACATTGAAAACTATGTTCATCTCTGTTTCAAATTGAAAACTGCTAATATTAAAGAAATTGCGTTTGAGGGCTGCAAGTATATAGGAGCAGTATTATTGCTCTGGTGCAGTAGACTTTGACTTAAACGATAAAATCCCCCCCCCCCCAAAAAAAAAAAAAAAAAAAAAAAGAAAAAAAAAAAAAAAAAAAAAAAAATTCTGATGGAGGTGAGAAAGACTGTCTAGAAAGGAAATACGTGTAGGACCCGCAATTACATGAATGACCTTGAAATCAGTCAGGATAAAAATCTTTTATTGAGACTATTATTCCATAAATAACTTTAAAATATATTCTTGTGTAATAAAATTTAATGTCTATTATTATTAATGTTATGGGCGTCGTATTTGATTTTTTTTATTGTAATTGTACTGTAACTTACGTATCTGTATTTTATTGTTTTTTTTATATAGGCCTAAGATCATATTATTATCGTCATCAATATTACTATTATTAAAAAATCAGTTTTAACAATAATAATTCATATCTTAATAGCCTCTCAATCATTATAATATTAGCAAAATTTAAACTTTCCTTCCTGCTTCCTCCAAGCAATTTGTCTCACCTACTACGCCCCTTTTATGCCACGTCCATTTCCATAAAGGAAATTTGGCTCAACAATCCTCCCATAATTTCCTCCCTTAATTTTGATGAGGCTTCTAAGTAAGTGAATGAAGTAGTTGATGCTAAGGAATTTTACAGGTGGATTATTTATGAATTAGCTGTTAGGGTATGAATGTGGAACCACTTCTGTTAGGGGAAGCAGTCTCCTACTGCTTTATATGTATATCAGTTACATATATATATATATATTCTCTATCTATATATATAATATATATATATATATATATATATCTAAATATCGATTCAGCCATTGAAGGATGAATGTGGCATAGAAGACTGGTTTTGTTTTGTTTTTTGTATGTGGAACCACCTGTTAGAGGAAGCAACCTCCTAACACACACACACACACACACACACAGGAAGCAACCTCCTAACACACACACACAGGAAGCAGCCTCCTAATGCATGAATACACATATCTATGTGTGTGTGTGTACTTTCCACAAAATAGCCTATGTTATTCAGGTATTTATTCAGGTATCCTTAAAACTTGAAAAATAATCAATGCCTGTCCCCCGTGGCAAGGAGGCAGTCAACAAACGCTGCCTAAAATAAAGTGTTCGGGAAGAACGCACGACTTCTAACAGGTAAAATAGAGGAGCAGTAGGTCTTTTCTCTCCTCATAGCCAACTAGAATCTCTCTCTCTCTCTCTCTCTCTCTCTCTCTCTCTCTCTCTCTCTCTCTCTCTCTCATATCAACCACACCACCACTACCACCTGCACCCCACCTCCCCTCTTTACCCCCGTCCCCTATATATCTCCTTTCTCCAATCTGCTTTTTCTCTCCTTAATGACATTTACTGTTCTGTTGGGTAGAGCCTGGGATCCATACAGCCCCTCCAATTCTCTGTCAAGTTTTACCAAAATGGCAAATACCCGGGGTGACATAAGGCCTCCTTGATTTTATCCAACCAAAGCATTTCAATCTCTCTCTCTCTCTCTCTCTCCTCTCTCTCTCTCTCTCTCTCTCACATCTTAACCAACGACAGTTTATACCCATTAATATTGACTTGGGCAACCATCTTTTTACCCAACAGGCCTGTCATTTCTTTCACCTTGTGAACCGGTTTCTTTTTATCACTTTGTCCTTTTTTTCGTTCGCTGATTTCCTCATCATTCGTATCCCCTGCGTGTTTATTCGAGGTTTCGTAAAGAAGAGTTGAGATAAAAGGGATAAGTGATTAGATAACAGTACTCTCTGGCCAGTGAATGGAATTTGCGTCATAACTTATCCGATGAAATATAGCGATTCCATAATTAGGATCTTCTTGCTTCACTCTCTCAATCGTGTCGGAATAATGGGTTGTTTGATACACACACATACCATATATGTTTGTACGTATGCATAAATATATATGTATAAATAGCCTACGTATATGAGCGTCCGTTTATGAATAATCTAGGGCTTATATTTTCCGTAATGAAAAGAGAGAAAGAAAGTTGAACATTGGCATCGTTTTCTTGGAATTGTATTTATACTTTGCAATATATATTATATATATATATATATATATATATATATATATATATATATATATATATATATATATATATATATATATATATACACTACAGAGAGAGAGAGAGATCAAACTCCATATTTCTCAAAATAAAACAAAAAATTTGATTAGCCTCGAGATTTGTACATGAACACTTCATTTTCAGGGACTATTGTTATTTTCTTTCTCATAATAATACGTATGTTAGTGCAAAAAGCGCTCAGGGAATGTGGCGTATAGTAATAATAAATAATAAACATGATTTAACCCAGCTCAGGGCCATATATACAGAGGTATTCAATTAAGAAACGATAAATGCACAATATTGAGATGCACCGGATATGAAGTAAACGTAATACACGGCTAAACCCAAACAGCTGCTTAGAAGGACAACAACAACAACAACAACAACAATAATAATAATAATAATAATAATAATAATAACAATATAATAATAATAATAATAATTTCTGTCGTTGTGGTGATCAGTTGCTGGATGACGACCTCCAAGTACCTGACCGTCTTCCCCTTCAATATATGCAGAGACTCAAGGCGATACTCAAGTCAAAACTCAACGCCGGAAATATGATAAAAGCCATAAACACATGGGCAGTGCCAGTAATCAGATACAGCGCAGGAATAGTGGAATGGACGAAGGCAGAACTCCGCAGCATAGATCAGAAAACCAGGAAACATGACAATACACAAAGCACTACACCCAAGAGCAAATACGGACAGACTATACATAAACGAAAGGAAGGAGGGAGAGGACTACTAAGTAATAGAGGACTGTGTCAACATCGAGAACAGGGCATTGGGCAATATCTGAAAACCAGTGAAGACGAGTGGCTAAAGAGTGCATGGGAAGAAGGACTGATAAAAGTAGACGAAGACCCAGAAATATACAGAGACAGGAGAATGACAGACAGAAAAGAGGACTGGCACAACAAACCAATGCACGGACAATACATGAGACAGACTAAACAACTAGCCAGCGATGGACAATTGGCAGCAATGGCTACAGAGGGGAGAGCTAAAGAAGGAAACTGGAGGAATGATAACAGCGGCACAAGATCATGCCCTAAGAACCAGATATGTTTCAAAGAACGATAGACGGAAAATAACATTTCTCCCATATGTAGGAAGCGCAATACGAAAAATGAAAAATAAACCATAAACCACATAGCAAGCGAATGCCCGGCACTTGCACAGAACCAGTACAAAAAGAGGCATGATTCAGTGGCTAAAGCCCTCCACTGGAGCCTGTGCAAGAAACTTCAGCTACCTTGCAGTAATAAGTGGTACGAGCACCAACCTGAGGGAGTGATGAAACGATCACGCGAAAGATCCTCTGGGACTATGGTATCAGAACGGAATGGGTGATACCTAAATAGACCAGACGTGACTTGATTGACAAAGTCACGAAGAAAGTATCACTCATTGATGTCGCAATACCATGGGACACCAGAGTTGAAGAGAAAGAGAGGGAATAAATGGATCAGTATCAAGATCTGAAAATAGAAATAAGAGGATATGGGATATGCCAGTGGAAATCGTACCCATAATCATAGGAGCACTAGGCACGCCACCCTATCCCAAGATCCCTGAAAAGGAATCTAGAAAAAACTAGTGGCTGAAGTAGCTCCAGGACTCATGCAGAAGAGTGTGATCCTCGAAACGGCACACATAGTAAGAAAAGTGATGGACTCCTAAGGAGGCAGAATGCAAACGGGAACCCCTCACTATAAATACCACCCACGATCGAATTAGAGGACTGTGGATAGAGCAACAAAAAAAAAAAAAAAAAAAAAAATTAATAATAATAATAATAATAATAATAATAATATAATATTATCCATATTTGCAGCTCAGGGAGACAAATAATGTAGTCACGGTACAGTGTGCAAAATAAGCTACAGGGGAAATGAAGTTATCGTAATAAACAGTGATCCTAGAAAACGGCACACATAGTAAGAAAAGTGATGGACTCCTAAGGAGGCAGGATGCAACCGGGAACCCCACACTATAAATACCACCCAGTCGAATTGGAGGACTGTGATAGAGCAAAAAAAAAAAAAAAAAAATAATAATAATAATAATTAATATTATCCATATTTGCAGCTCAGGGAGACAAATATGTAGTCACGGTACAGTGTGCAAAATAAGCTACAGGGAAATGAAGTTATCGTAATAAACAGCTATCTATAGCCAAACAGTATCTTAGAAGAACAGCAGTAACTTCAATCATAATAACACTTGATAATAATAATAACAGTAATAATAATATGATATCCTTTAGAAACCACAGGCAGATACACATTTCACGTACGGTTTGCTAAATACATTGGTAAAGCTGACCTAAGACATGGGGTTCTTCTAAAAAAAAATGTACAATCTAAAGTTCTTGCTGGAGGTATCCTTTCTTCAGTAAACTGTTCTAAAAATTAATAACTATATTTTGTATATTATATATAATATAATGAAGGCAGAAATATTGGGAGGGTCTATTCAGCCGATATCTCCTAAATGAAGAGAAGATTCATCTCGTGTATTATTGTGAAAGTTTTTTTTTTTCTCCCACTTCATCTCAACACTATCCTAGTTTTGATTTGATCATATTACTTGATCAAGTCATTTCTGGTAACGATTTGAAAGACACCAATCGAGCGTGGGAATTCTCAAAAGATAAAAATAAAACTTTTTTTTTTTTTTTTATCTTTTGCGACACACACACTTTTTTTTTTTTTTGTTTTTTTTTTTTTTATCTTTGCGACACACACACACACTTTTTATCTTTTGCGACACACACACACACACACACACACACACACACACACATTTTTTTTCAAACAGCACGCTCTTAACACGAATAATTGGTGATCAGTTTTTTTTTTTTTTTTTTTTAAATCTCAGTACGCCATTGTTGGTCTATACACCTCATTGCGTGGCTGGAGATCAGTTTACTGAGGAAACCCACCTGAGGGTATCACACGTTCTCCACACTTCATGATTTTAATCTGTATATATATATATATATATATATATATATATATATATATATTATATATATATATATATATATATAATATATAATATATATGTGTGTGTGAGAGAGAGAGAGAGAGAGAGAGTGAGTCATATCACATTACCATGATCCTTATACGTACATACATCGAGCTACAAACTCCTTTAATATCTAATTCGCTCTACCTCGGAATTAATATATTTTCATATATGTTTAACCGAAGGGGAATTTTTTTAGTCGATAAGAGACTTGTCGCCTCACGGGCGCGAACCATCGAAACCAACAAATCTAGGACGCACAGTGAAGATTTAGCGGTGATTATTTGTATGATGTTTTTACGTTGCAAGGAACCAGTGGTTATTCAGCAACGGGACCAACGGCTTTACGTGACTTCCGAACCACGTCGAGAGTGAACTTCTATCACCAGAAACACATATCTCTGACCCCTCAGTTGAATGCCCGAGCTTTGGTAGTGTGGTCTAAAGCTTCTCTGTGCGTCCTGGATTTGTTGGTTTCGATGGTTCGCGCCCGTGAGCCGACAAATCTCTTATCGACTAAAAAAATTCCCCTTATATGAAAATATATTAATTCCGAGGTAGAGCGAATTAGATATTAAACATTTGTAGCTCGAGATATATATATATATCTATCTATCTATCTATACATATATATATATATATATATATATATATATATATATGTGGTATAGAAATTTACAAACGGTATATACATACATACATACATACATACTACTATAATATATATATATATATATATATATATATATATATAATATATATGGTATAGAAATTTACAAACGATTTGACGAACTATTGCTTTAATTAATGTTTATATATATATATATATATATATATATATATATAAATAAATAATCAATAAATAAATAATATATAGATATATATGGGGTATATATATATATATACAAATATAAATAAAAACAAATAAATAAATAGATATATATGGGTATATATATTTATTTATTTATATATATGATAAATATATATATAAACATTAATGAAAGCATTAGTTCTTCTAATCGTTTGTAAATTTCTATACCATTTGATTGGGATGTCGGAATAAAATTCCTTTGCCATAATGCTTTCGCGTAGAGAAAACAGAATTCATGATTATGGTTAACCCAAGTCGAATCCCTGACAATCGAATAACAACAGTGACAATGATATGATAAGATAGTAAAATTCCACCAATAAAAATCAAGAAGTGCAGGCAAGCACGTGATATCATCCAGTCACAGTTTGATAGCTTTCAAGCTAGAACCATCACGTTGACGAGTGTGCTCAGTGTATTAGCGAGTTGGTGTCATTTCCGTTCAAGGACGTTCCGAGATGAATAATAATAACGCAGAAGCCAAGCGCATATTATGCGATATGAATAATACTGTAACGCCTCAAGTCAAGAGTAACCGGGAACTTGTTGATGAGTTTTTGGATAAACTTCGAGCAACATTCAGGCATGAGGTAACGCCCGAATCATACGCGATTCATGTGATCCATGGTGGCAGTGCTTATGAGAGTCTGGCGGTGGATAACAAGGCAGATTTTGACATCACGGTGTCACTCGTGGGAGACTTTGTCTCGGAGAATTTCGACGCTGAACGTGACGAGAGTGGATATTTCCTCCTCAAAGCCAAGAAACCCATGAGGCACTTGGATTGTGATAATTTGCTCGACTCGTCAAAATTACGGAGTGGCCTATTTAATGCCCTTAGACGCCATGTTGATATGGTGGAGATACCTGGTACCACTATCACGCACGAAGATGGTTTGTGTGCTTTGGCCGTCGAGTTGCAAGAACACATTGGCCCCAAACGAAGAGTCTCCATAGATCTGGTTCCCCAAATTCCCTTTCACACCTGGAATCAGTGTCCAGATCTCTTACCCTTAGAAAATATGCCCAAATGTCTCAGACAATACATTGACACAATAAATAAGAACAAATCGCCGTGCATGTTCTTTTCTCTCGGGATTCCAAAGGCTTTCAGGTTCCCTAACTCTGACCAACTGTTCAACATTTCGTTTTCCCTGCTAGAGAAGAATTTCATCCATAATGAGACAGACATCCGTGACATGGTTCGCCTGGTGAAGTACATTGCCAAGAGGCGCGATTGGAAGGACCGGCACCACTTCAAGTCCTTCTATGCCAAGAGAGTCGCCTTGAAATATTACGAGGAGCTCAAAGGAAAGGAACCTTGGGATGGTTGTCTCCTTCTGTTGGAAGGCTTGGAAAAGGAAGTGGGAAATGGCGTCATCGATGGATACTTCGTCGGAAATCAACCCCTCAGGGAGTGGGACGATGTCGAAGCAAAAGATTTCATCAGCGAAATTAGGGTTGTCAGGAATATGAACATCTGGGATATCTAGAGAGAACTGTATCCACCTCGAGTCTTCCAGAGTTGTTACCAGGTATATAACTGATAACCAGCTGACTAACTAACTGCTCAGCATTGTAAACGTTTCATGACTAACACTTTCATCCATGTCTCTCTCGAACCCCCTCCCAACACATATATTCGCGAGAAACACTAAGTGTGTACTTTTATTATACACATACCTCGTGCATACTTTAATTTCTGCATTGTGGGTGAGCCCACTTATTAAAAAAAAAAATACAATATCTGCCTCACCATAGTCCTCCAAACCCCCTACGTACATGAGCCCTAAGCCACTTCCCTGTTGTCATCCGTTCACTCCCACGCTTCTTCAATAAATATATTCTTCTTAGCTCTGCCCTCAAACAACTCTGATTCATACTTTCACATACACATGACATATTTACCGGTGCTTCACAGCTACATTTCTCACCAAATCGTCTCCGAAGATGGCTCACTATCTTAAATTTCTGGAATCGGGTCTGAAAGCCTGATTTTGAGGCACTAATTCAAATAGTCGTTGCACAGCGGCTACGGTCGTAAGGGCTAGATCTAAGATTGTCCAATAGAAATAACTCTATTACCAGTAGAGCAATGTGTACACAAGAATTCGAAAACTGCCATGTTCTGTTAATGATGCTGCACCTGGATAGTAGTAGTTATTTTATACGTTACTACCAAAAGTGTCAACAAGTGGTGGGAGTTTCATAATTTTTCGTTCACCTGCCTGACGCACGATTCATGCCTTATTAATGTATTTTTCTGTTCAAAGATGAAAGAAATCTTATGTAATGATGTTAAAAACAGTCACTGATATCTTTAGAACATCATGTTATGTTATCGTGTAAAACTATTTTCCATATAGCAAAATTGAAGTGAACGAAACGAAGTGATAAAATTCATATCACAACCACTGATAAACATTACCAAATAGATAGGAGACACCTATCACTAGCAGTATCGCAAACGATTCCATTTGTTAAATTTTACAGAAAACGTTGGGAACACAGAATGCTATCAAATAATAATAATATAATAATATATATATATATATATATATATATATATATATATATATATATATATATATATATATAACCTAACAGTGTGAACCATGCGACCTCACTCTTTTGCTTTTGATGTCTTTATGTGCGCGGAAATCTAATGTCAATGTGTCATTTATCGGTCTAAGAAACATTCCTCGCTGCGCGAGAGACAATTATTGCACTGCATTCGGTGCAAGTTCCTGTTTGAGAGTTATTAAGAAAGCTTAATACAACAGATGAATCAAATTGTTTACAGAACGGCTAAACCGGCAAAGTTTAGAATATGGTCCTAGAAGTGGAACTCCTCCAAGCACCACAAGAGAGCAAGACAGTACAGTAGTGCAAATGTTGCTCAGCAACATTCATTTGTGAATTTTGAATTCTAGCGCCTCGTCACGATATTGCTGAACCACGAATCATGACTAGCTCTACGCCTATGACTGGTGTCTGATGAACAGATTAGATGGAGAGGAAGAGATTTAAAAAAAAATACATTTGAAATCTTTGAATAAGCAAACTTACCTTTGATGGATGAGAAATTCAGTTAGGCTTTAGGGAGGGAAACAGATTCAGTAATGCATGTATTTTTTCTCTTTAAAACCTAAAGAATACATTTTAATGGGAGATACTTTACAAATATCGGCCTAATCCCTCCATCACTCCTATCGAACACCTCCGCTGCCCTCCACATATCAGGTGACTCAATCGAACTTCTCGCTACGAACTCCATCGCGTGAAAGCATCACTAATGATAACTGTTATTTTAAAATTCCCCTCAACGACGACGGAAGCCTTAAAATGCATGTTTATAAAATATTTTTTATGTTCCAAGTTACTAAATCTTTCATTCCCCAAAATATTTACATACACTCGTGTTACACCCTGTATGATTGTTGTAGCTGTCAAAGAGCAACCCCTGGTTAAATAAAGAAGTAGTGAACTTGAACGAGAACGTCACCTTTCAAATTTCTTATCCTTTCAGCTACTAATGCCTTATGGTAGTAGGTCTAGCCATACATGTGAAACTAATTTCAATTAATTGCTATTCAGAGAAAATGAATAGCTACAGAAAGATCAACCCAAGAAAGCTTTTAGAAAGTAAGCCTTTCTTAATGTATTCGTCAGTTTTGACTCCCACAGCTTTCCAATGTGTCCAGCTGAAACAGGATGATATGCAAGGAATTCGATAAAAAATGAAAGAATTATATTCGTTGGATATTTTTATGATTCACATTACGTATCCGAGAGAGTATACTGCTGAAAATAGATATAGGCTAATCATTTTCGTGTGTGAAATTCAGAAGTCAAATTTAGGCCCACTAAATGTGTCATGCAAATTATTTTATTGGTCAATGAACAAAATTAGTTCAATTAAACATCGTCATTAAAGAACGTTGACGCCTTAATGTATTATTTATCAGCTGTAGGAAACTAAATGACAACACCCCAGTGCAGACAATACGTTGAGTCTCGAGCGGCAGCAAAGCCAACTTCAAAATGCTTATGATGTCAAAAAGCTAGATTTGAGAATATAATTAGTATTCGTGGACCCATCGGTATATATTTTCCTTACTTTGCAAAATAATTATCTTTGATACATTGAATAAGTCTTCTCAATTCCAATCTTATTTATTTCAAGTATAGCACCTTTGAAAGGAAATGTTATTTATTGTTAAGTAAATCATCTGACACCTGCATATGGCAATATTTCCGTAAAAAACAATGAATTAAGAAAATACGACAATTCTTCGTGGGCTGACTGTACATAGCAGATTTTTTTTTTTCATTTGCAATATCAGAATATTTCTTTTAATCTTGGCATGCTGAAGGTTCCTGACTTTTTTACAAATCTAGCCTTATTGATTGGTAAGTTCACGAAATACTGCAATCTTTATATTATAATACTATACCTATTGACTGGTTAATATCCTTTCCTTTTCAGAGGCCACAAATTACCCTAAATGGAAACCGAGGAAAGCCCTCTACTGATTCTGACGTCGAAGAGCCATGGAATATCAACTGCAACTGCCATCCCAAATTTCTGGATGAGGCTTCTACACGATCAGTCAACTGACCTCATCCCCTCGGATGATCAATGATATTTTATAGGTAGTGCTTTACAAATTACGGGCCGATAGTATTTCTTTTAGAATAAGGGAAAATATCTTATGTTGCTTTGCTTCATATACAGGCAACACTGTGAGGTAACATAGGCAAAAATTTTGCACAGTTTCGGCTGAATGACCTCTAGGCCCCAGTGCTTGGCCTTTGGCCTAGCATAAATCTTATATTGTATACCATTTCATTTTCTGGATCTCTCTAGCTTGCAGCCCAATCACTTCAAATTCTCGTCATAGGAGCCGAATGGCCAAAAGTGTCCCAGTGCTTGTTTGGTTTGACAGCTTAAATTTACATCAGGTGAGGAGTAATAAATAACCTCATTATGGTTCCATGACGGGAATTTGGAACAAATTGATACTCGGAAGACATCATGACTTTTTTGGGTTTGGGAATTATATATTAGTTAGTAAGATTTATACAATTATGTTTGGTATGAATTTAATTTCACTTTCATAACTTCTTTATACAATTATGTTTGGTATGAATTTTATTTCACTTTCATAACTTCAAGTTTGTATGTTAGTGCTTATTCCTGAAATAATTTTTGAAACCCTGATTGTGTTTTTTCTCTCTCTTAAAACTTCCTGTCATACTTTATAGTTAACCTGTTGTTTTATGCTACTTATGTATGGAAGCACTTGACTTAGCAACGAGAATTCTTGGTGCTCCTACCCTGGCAACAAAAAGGTTTGGCTGCTTATGACTTAGAAACGAGTTCTTCCTTGTGTCTTCCTAATCATTAAGAATTATTTCCTGCATCTGCCTTATAGCAACAAGAATTCTCGGCCGTGTCTTCCTTAACAACAAGAATTCTTGGCTGTGTCTGCCTTAACAACAAGATTTCTTGGTTGTGTCTGCTTTAGCAACAAGAATTCATTTGTAACAAAAGTTCTGAAGACTAATGAACGGGAATTTTGTAATTCAAATTACTGTTGAGTGTTTGCACGAAAGGCTGAAGTGTATTGGAAGATCCATAGTAATAAGGCTGGTTGAGGTGAATTTTCTATTGGTTAGAACAATAATGGTTTACTGTTCCTCTTCTACACCTTTCTCGTCCTTAGGACCCATCCTGATGAAGACCATGTACTCCTCCTCAGCCTCGATTCATTTATTAAAAAGAAAAAAAATTGCTTCCGGCTTATCGCTTGACCATTCACGTCAAACATTTTCAGAGAAAATATTTGAATTTTTGTGTTATGCTTCTTTTTCATCTTCAAATGAGATATGTGACCCATTTAATAATTGTACACATAGAACTCATTTAAGTTACTACATTCATTGAGTGAGGATACTTAAATATCACAAGTGTTTGTCACCAAGCGTTGCAGAGGACTTTGCTAGTGGCGTTATTTGATTTGAGCTCTCCAACTCTCCTTCATTATTATATATACCTTTAGTACATATTTGCCAGCATCAGAATATGCTTGACCCGGTAGTACATTTATACATAATTGCAATCGTACTTCCAGGGGATGATAACAGAAGTTCCTTTCACTTGCTTTCTAGATCGCCTATGTAAAACAGCATGTTTTGTGTATTGCACGCGCACTATGCCATATATGCACATGAAGTGTTTATATTATACAAATGTAATTTTAGCAATATATGAGTTTGTGGTTACTGAGGTGTTTAAAATTTACCCCTTACCTTTGTAATTGAATTCATTTAAGTTACAGCAAATTTTCCACTCGCTGTAAGTATAAGAATAATCTATTATGAGGTATAAAAAAAAAATGAAGCAAAAGAATTAAAACTACGAAATGACACACTTGTGGGCCTACTTCATAAGAATAAATTTCCATCCAATTTGCATATCTGAACATCAAGCAATTAACCTACTTGTCTAGAAAGACCGTCCCACAATTGGGTCACTTCTGAAACAAAACTACGAAAGGCGAAAATGCGATCTGTCTTTCGGTGATGAATTACCTAAGGAGAACTTTTCAATTATCTATGGAAATATCAAAACGACTGATGATGTCTCTTCAACTGGCTGACATGATCTCGTAATAGTTATGGCCTGTCCAGACTAGTGAGCGTTCCCCAGTGTACCAGACAACCACGTTTTTTTGTGCCTCAGTGGCGTGGTCGGTATGGTGTTGCCGTGTCACCCCGGTGGCCGCGAGTTCGATTCTCGGACATTGCATTGAGGAGCGAGAGATGTGTATTTCTGGTGATAGAAATTCACTCTCGACGTAAAGCCGTTGGTCCTGTTGCTGAATAACCACTGGTTCCATGCAACGTAAAAACGCCATACTAATTTACAGCCAGTCGACAAACCGGAAAATATTTATTGCAATTCACTAAGTTTAAATACCCAATAAAGAAGTAAATTTTCAATGTTGTTAAGCTTTGTTTTCTAGTTTTACTATAGATTATCTACTTGAAGTGGAACTTTTTTTTTCGTTTACATCCTGGAAAAGTGTTTTCGTTTAGCAATATTTGATGCTTACTATTTTATTGGTAAAGAAAACGCTGCCGACTTACGATGAACTGTGACCTGGTAGAATCTTACAACCAAGTCACAGATCACATATCATACCAAAAGTATTATCCAACAGGAATATACAGCCTTTTAGCGCCACAGCGGCGTGGTTGGTATGGTATTGGCGTCCCACCTCGGTGGTCGCAGATTCGATTCTCGGCCATTCTATTGAGGAGTGAGAGATGTGTATTTCTGGCGATAGAAG
Source organism: Macrobrachium nipponense (assembly GCF_015104395.2). NCBI lineage: Eukaryota > Metazoa > Arthropoda > Malacostraca > Decapoda > Palaemonidae > Macrobrachium > Macrobrachium nipponense. Next base: position 18,376,387 of record NC_061106.1, read on the forward strand.
TTCACTCTTGACCTGCTTCGGAAGTCACGTAAAGCCGTTGGTCCCGTTGCTGAATAACCACTGGTTCCATGCAACGTAAATGCACCATACAAACAAACAAACTATACAGGCTTTTGTCTTTCTTAGGTTTATGAAGTGAATAACGAGTCTGGATAGTAAGATGAATGTGTTTTAATGACGAAGATATAATGTAGTGAAGTGCTGAGTAAAATAAACTTGCTCAATTAACTAGTTACCACAAGCAAGTGGAAGTTTTCATGCTGCATAGATACAATCCACTAAAAGAATGTGATTGACAAATTCCACACACTGAATATCATGGTATATCAAGACTGGAATTGCAAATGAAGACCATTTGAAAGATATCATAAAAAAAACCTGATTTTATATTCATTCCAAAATAAGTCCCCTGCCCATCCCCCTAGGTGGGTAGTGCCGTCAGTGCACACGACTCTGGGCATTACTTTAGGTCAGGGATGTCAAACTTAGTGGACATTTGGCCCGCGGGATCGTTTTGGAGGTGCCGAAAGGTTTTTCTACTCGAGCTACTATATCTGTTAGAACTGAGGAAAATTTGACTAAAGTTACTAAACTGTTAAAAAGAGACTAAGTTTTACCTTTCATTCATATGACAATAATTTATTAATTTATTTCATATTATAATTGCTGGCGATAAGGCTCTTTTATTGCAAATCTTAATAAATGAATAAATGAGTCATAAGGATAAATGAGTCATAAGGAATAAGTAATTACCAAATCTTTGCTGGCCCTCGAGACCATAACCAAGTGCATAATTGGCCCTCGAAAGGATTTGAGTTTGACACCCACCCCTGCTTCAGGTTCTTTGCAGCGTCCCTTCGACCCCCGCCTGCAAGCCCTTTCGTTTTCTTTACTGTAAATATCTCCTTTCATATTCTCTGTCTACCATCTTACTTTTCCACCCCCTCCCAACAACTGATGCACAGGGCAGCTGGGAGGTTTTCCTCCTGTTACACTGTTTAAACGTTTTACTGTCAATTTTCGTTTCAGCGCTGAATGACTTCATAGGTCTCAGTACAGTTCGAACGCCCAGGATTTAAAGAGCATGTCGAGTACTGATCTGTAAGTTTCTTAAGAAGAAAAAAAAAACAAATATTTGTTTTGTTTCCTTGCAACAAAAGTATTATGAAAAATAATTAGATTTTATTAAGATTCCATACTTGTAGAATCCATTCAATTACTCGATATTCTAGAATCCGAAATCATGTTTTGTTGAAGGACTCATAGGAATGTCGTTTACATGAAAAATCGAGGGACTGTATAAACAAATTGCCTTTAGCAGTACTACCTATGGCCTGTTGCTGAAACGTAAAATAACACTCAACTTTCTTAGCCAACCTATTTAGCCTATCGAATCGACCATTAAAAACACACACACCCATATATATATATATATATATATATATATATATATATATATAAATATATATATATATATTTTATATATATAATATATATATATATATATATATATACACATATGTATGTATTTATGTATGTGTGTGTGTATATATATATAATAATATATATATATATAATATATATATATATATATATATATATATATATATATATATATATAGTATATATATATATATATATATATATATATATATATTTATGTATATATCTATATATATATATATATCTATTATATATATATATATATTTATATATTATATTATATATATAATATATTATATATATATATAATATGTATTTGTATATATACATACACATACACGTATATATATACATACAGTGATCTCAGTACTGACTTGATAGACAGACCAATCAAAAGAAAGGGTTTGCTTGAAAGTGACAAGAGGCTTACTGTTGCAAGTTCAGCCTGACTGGTAAAGTATGAAATAAAGAGCATTTGAATTTACTTATTTACTTACTTTCGTGTGTTATTTCTACTACAAAGAGAAAAGATGCAAAGCCCAAAAGATACAGGTGCATGTCGATGGTATCGAAGGAGCGGATGGAAAGCGGAATGTCTTGCTAATTCAAATGGTGCCGTATTGATTGATGACTGTGAAGTGGAGTGTTTAAGTGGAGGAGTGTTCGACTCCGGTGAAAGTGTCTGAAGATGATTACAAGTTGAAGGTGAATGTTGGCTTGAAGATGATGGATTATGGAGAAATGGTGGCGGTGGCGGACTCGTTTTTCCGTAAGAGAGAAAAGGGCAAGGGAGGATGAAAGGAACGAGGGTGGTGTAAGAAAGGTAGAGAGTCAAAAGAAATAAGTTAAAAGAGGACATAGATGACTGAGTGATCGGTTGGTTTCCCTAGACTGAAGAATTGCAGCGGCGACGGTCTTCAACGCTAATCCCTTACTCGGGGAGTAAGCCTACAAACTACTTTGGCGTTGTTCTTGTTCTTGTTGGGAGGTAGGAAAGCTCTATGGAAGAGCCTAATAAGGTCTGAAAATGGGGTTTCGCTTGGAGTTAAGGATATAGGACTTTTAGGGTAAGATATTTATGATTTAATTAATAGAATGAAAATGTAAGAAATAAATAATGTGCATGTTGAACAGCACAGAAAAATTATTTCTAATAAAAAATGGCTTATTTATTTTAATTTTCGTTGGTGAAACAAGACCTTATTTGACTTATGGATTTAGCACGTTTTAATATACGTCAAAATCTTCCACGGATCCCGAGTAAGCTGTAGGTCGGATCATGCCTTGTCTTCATATTTCATAATTTCGACTAAACTTTATTTAGCCAATTATTCGTTATATTAACAACGAAAAAAAGAAGACAACGTAGCCTGGTCAAGCAGAGAGAACAGTAGTACCTAAGTTATAAAAGTATAGGTTCTTCGAGAGAAATTTCGAGACAGGACATGAGAAATGTCTGAGAAAGAGAAGTATTACAAGACTATAGAGAAGGTTTAAATGACGCAGAATATCTAGACTCTACAGGAAGCCAATGAACCATTTGTAAGTAAACGGAAGATGTGTCTTTGAGTCAACACTTATACTTATATGCTAATTTTTTTTTATTTACAGTACAGCCATCTATATTTGGAATAGACTGTTTTTGTTAAAAAAAAAAACGATTATGTACGTATATAAAGTAGCATCAAGTAGCAAGTTATAGTTCTAAGATCTGTATGTAAAGAAAGAACACTATTTATAGGCTTTTTTTATGTAAGATCTGAATTCTGGGGTTGCAATGGTTTTCTTATAGTTCAAAAAAAAAAAAAAAAAAAGGGTCCCAGGTTCGTTTTTTACTTGAAAAAATTGCCTGATTCATTTTAAAATGGTGAATTTTGGAAATACGAATACACGTGGATGCGTCGCCATCAAAAATTAAGATCCTCGATCCTCCTCTCCGTATGGGGGTAGCGCCATCAGTGCATCTCATGCGGTGCACTGTAGGCGTTACCTAAGGTTCTTTGCAGGGTCTCTTCGGCACCTATGTAGCTGAAGCCTTTCATATCCTCTTTCTTCCATCTTACTTTCCGCCCACTCCTAACAATTGATTCATAGTGCAACTGCTTTGAGGTTTTCCTCCTGTTACACCTTTCAACCCTTTAACTGTCAATTTCAATTTCAGCGCTGAATGACCTCATCGATCCCAGTGCTTGGCATTTGGCCTAGATTCTATATTCAATTCAATTCCTCACTCCTTTTGCAATTTATCCAAAGAACCATTTGTAAATAATGAGTCAACACTTACTTATGAGACATGTGACAATAGCTCTCATCTTTTTATACGCTATTTTTTTTTTATTTACAGTACAGCTATTCAAATTTGGACAAATTCAATAAAAAAACAATGACAATCATAGAAAGTAGATGACCCAACGAAAAACAAAGTAAGTAAGAGGAAAACTGGAAATAGAAAAAAGAAACAATCTTTTGTTAGTCCATATCCTGTCTCTAACAAGACGCTGTTACCTTAGAAGATCCTCCACAGGCATGTCAAGACGCGTTCCACATTCGTAATCAGCATCATTATCTGTGTTCCGTTCTTATAATCATTCCCCTTGACTCTTCCTACCAATGAATAATTCTTTTATACATTTTTACCTATCTTTCAAAGAACATACATTCAAACATGCATACTTAAATAGTATTGTATTATGGAATTTACTTATGATACTTATATATCATGAGCAATTCTCAGTCCAGAAATATATGCATACATGTACGTATGTATGTACTACTTTCACAGATAGGAGAAAATGAGCATTGAATAACATGCTCAATACTAAGAAAAGTCAAGGTGAAGAATTCCAAGAAAGGAATGCAGAGAAATTTCCACTAATTTTACTTTTGGCTCCTTAAATGATTATTAATAATCAATGAAAATTGAATGACTTCAGTCTGCCTCCCATCTCACTAAAAATGATATTTTCTCTACAGGTCAAAGACAGTAAATAATCCTTTGACAGTAAAAGCTAAGCAGTTCTTGTCTATTATTCCGAGGTGGACTGGAATAGAATGGATGATCTCAGTTCTTGGCAATGCAAATAAGCTCTCCCTATTTGTAAATCAACCAAAATGTTCTTATTTGTAAGTCAACCAAATTTTCTTATCTGTAAATCAACCAAACTTTTCTTATTTGTAAATCAACCAAAACATTCTTATTTGTAAATCAACCAAAATTTTCTTATTTGTAAATCACCCTAAACTTTCTTAATTGTAAATCAACCAAAATTTTCTTATTTGTATACCAACCTAAACTTTCTTACTTGTAAATCAAACTAAAATGTTCTTATTTGTAAATCAACCAAACTTTTCTTATTTGTAAATCAACCAAAACTTTCTTATTTGTAAATCAACCAAAATTTTCTTATTTGTAAATCAACCAAACTTTTCTTATTTGTAAATCAACCTAAACTTTCTTATTTGTAAATCAACCAAACTTTTCTTATTTGTAAATCAACCTAAAATATTCTTATTTGTAAATCAACCAACCTTTTCTTATTTGTAAATCAACCAAACTTTTCTTATTTGTAAATCAACCTAAACTTTCTTATTTGTAAATCAACCAAAAATTTTCTTATGTGTAAATCAACCTAAAATATTCTTATTTGTAAATCAACCAAACTTTTCTTATTTGTAAAGCTACCTACAATTTTCTTATTTGTAAATCAACCTAAACTTTCTTATTTGTAAATCAACCAAACTTTTCTTATTTGTAAATCAACCTAAACTTTCTTATTGGTAAATCAACCAAAATTTTCTTATTTGTAAATCTACCTAAAATTTTCTTATGTGTAAATCAACCTAAACTTTCTTATTTGTAAATCAACCTAAAGTTCTCTTATTTGTAAATCAACGAAAATGTTCTTCTAGAGTATCGACGGTATGGTATCGGATTAAAATTAGCTCGCGACAAAGAACCCAACTTTTATTTTACGCTGAATAGCAATGCATTTCCGTACAGAACTTCGTTGCTTGAATATCGGATTATGGAGAAGTCATACGAGAAACTAATTACATTCTATCTTGATAAAAGACTTAAGCTAATCTAGTGGGCGGACACTTGCCATCACCAGAGGAAGAGAAATTTGACAAATAGAATCAAACTTATTTCCACATTTTACTGATGAAAGATGGAATCTGATTAGATTAAATAACTGAGATCGTGCACTGGAGTTTAATGTCAACTGGAGGTTAATTAATGTTTTATTACTATTCTCTCATCTTTCCTCAATACTAGAAACTGACACAAAGATGCGAAAATACAGCAACGTGATACTTGAATTACTCTGACTCAGGATAGACTTCTCAGTAAGATATCTAAAATTACTTGTGCTACTTCCAGTGCTGAAGCCGAAAAAGGCAATACTGGGTACATTTCTTTCTCACACTCCCCCACCCAATCCCCCTCTACCAACATTTCTGACTCTCATCTAGAACATTTATTACTTTAGATAGTACACATAGTGCTTACATGCATAAGTGGAACTCATCTCCTTGAAGCAATCTGGTATCTTGAACTGGCAAAAAATATATATAAAAAAAGCACATTCATAGAATAAAATATATAATTTCTTCCTCGGAGGACTAACCTGTTTGTATCTGTAATGGAAAAACGTATTATCACAAAGGGAAACGTAGAACACACAGCAAAAATATGTTCAAATATGTGTGTTTGTGGGCGTGTGTACGGACAAGTTTGTTGCATGGAATGGAAATAATCTCTCTTAGTTTTTTATAGACACACACAAATATATATCACCTTACCTTTGCTAGGTCCGTGGCATGGAACGCCCCATGCCAACACACCGCCTGTTTGCCCAGCTGTGAGTACTTAACGACGTCTGTTATGGTTCAGAAAAAATTTTCTTGGTGCTTGCAACCTCATCCCTGAGGACCTACTAGAAATTCTAGGGGGCCCATCTGCAAAGGAGAAAAACTTTAACAGGAAAAGATATATACACACACACACACACATATATATATAAATATAGATTATATCATATATATATAATAAATAATATATAGATATATATAAAAATTCAGCAACCTTTCCTTACTGCCAATCCTAAAAGTTCGAACGAGATTTATATATATGTCGACTCAGCTTGCAGAAACGTTAACATGAAGAGAAATGAGTATCTGGACATGCTTTTCAGATTTAGAACCTAAAGTTTATCAACTGACAGATATATGGGTTAAAGGTTGAATGGTCGGATCCATGGACAATATTGTGTGAGCAACATTGACCTCTAATTGGGTAAGGGTTGCCAAAGATGGTTATTTTTCGTCCCCCCGATCTGGGGTTTCCACCGGTCCCCTGAGCCTCTGGGTTTATATTTTGAAAATGGTATTCAACTCATAATTTTATTTCTTTTCTTTTGTGATCGTCTTCCACGAGCTTTATTTTGAAAGAGAAACACGAGCATTTTGAGACAGTGTTTAATACTTCGTCTTGTCACGTAGAAACAGCTTCCTCATGTGAGAGGGTGCAAGAGGTCAAAGATTGCCCCGTACAGAAAACAGCTCAGATCTCTTTTGGTAGATCGAGTTCGTAGGTCCACGCCAGGGTTAATTATCCCTTCCACAGCTCACTACCTTTACACCTTGGGGCAATGGTCCATGTTGGCATAAGCCAACCAAACAATTATGGAAAAAGATTCTCCGTAAGTTTAGAAATTACAATATTACGCCACAACGCTTTGCCCTTATGCTGTTACAGGGGAAAAAACTTACTACATAATAAAGAAAAGATAAACATTAACGTGTCTTTGTTGTTTTAATGCTTACCTACGACAAAGGGGAATTAGGAATTCCTCTCAGGATGAATCTACCCTCCAGCAGGGGTGGGGGACTGGGTGATTAGACCACTGTTTGGACTGTTTATTGAAATTCATGACGTCAGTGGTGACTTTGGAACGGAAGGGGACACGATGAGCCTCGTCGGGCTGTTTGTTTATAACCAGGAAATGACAAAGAAGGATAGGAAAATGAGGAAAACACGGAAAAAAAAGGATTGGAAACAAAATGAAACAAGGCAGAGAATGAATCGGAGGGTAATGTTTTCTTCCCTACCGAGGCTCCCCCCCGACCACTATCCGAAGCCTTTTCTCTCACCCTGTCCCTTTCAACTTCTCTCCATCTTAACAATCTGCACAACAACCCCAACCCAATAAAGGAGGGGACGAGAGAGAGAGAGAGAGAGAGAGAGAGGAGAGGGGTGATGGGGTAGAGGCTGAAATGAAGAGTCTACAAGAAGAAAACCTCACTCCACCCTTAAAGTTCAACAAAGCGAGCCCCCCCCCTTCCCACCCACCCCAACCTACTCCCCTACCCCGCGACCCCTCCACAGCGTCCTTTATTATTGCTCCCCCTACGCCCAGCCCACCTCGCGCTGGTCCCTAAAGGGGCCCGGCCTCCCCAGCAAACCAAAGGGGATAAGCGTGGTCTCCCTTTAATTAATTCATAGCAGGTTCTGGTAGCTACTTCACTTATGGGAAAATGAGACTGACTAATCAATCAGATTTGAGCTCTACAATGGGTCGTAAATCATGTTTCTTTCTGCTCTTTTCTTTCTTGTTATTATCTTTTTTTGGGGGGGGGTGGGCCGAGGAACGCGCTTCGTTTCTCTTTTGAGTGTTATCGGTAATGTTATGGAGAAGTCGTCGATATTCCCTTTTACTCTATTTTTTTTTTGGGGGGGGGACTAATGCTTTAAAATTATTTCAAATATATAACCATATTTCAATTTTTATCTAACTGAGGTAGCGTATGGACTTTCAGACTGGTAACACAATTTCCATTAAAACTCTCTCTCTCTCTCTCTCTCTCTCTCTCTCTCTCTCTCTCTCTCTCTCTCAACATAAATAAATATACGTCCAGATGCAACGAGCATGCAAATTTACATCCATATAAATGCCATCAAAACTAATTTATGAGTGTACTTAATTACACAATAGCACCAACAAGACAATTGTCAAAACAGGTCCTTTCGAGAGCACGAATCATTGTTCAATTTGTAATTGATAAGACGCCAATCGTTCAATGAAAGCTAAGGTATAGGACGCTGTTCCTGATAAGAAATCTAAAGGAGACTCTGAAGATCAGTGAATTTCCAAAGAATTGGCGTTCACTTGAAAGAATTCACAAAAAAATACAGAAAGACGAAATCACTCACCGAAAAAGTAAAAATAACGAATTAATAAATAATTAGATAAAAATGGTAAGTAAACAATTTATAATATAACACAAGGAGAATTGCATTAGGACCAGTACGGAACTCCCTGCAGCTAGGAACTTTGCCAGGAAGTCTTCATCAGTTGCAAGATTTTCTTTGTTGGCGACATATTACTCCACTACGAGAGCCTCCTCGTCTTCTTGTTTGGTTGCGACAGGACAAAAGGCCACACCAGGCCTCTTAATCCTGTAGCAACACCTCACCACAATTACGGGGGTCCTTTTGCGCAAGGGCCCGTGCTGACATAAAGCCGGCTTTAATTTAAGTACGACGAGCGACCACTACGAGAGACAGGAACACAAATGTGGAACTTAGAAGGTAAACTTATTTTTTTGACATTTTCGTTAACGGTTTTTTTTCTTTTATCGAAAACGTAAGAGAATTTTGATAATGATAAATAGTTGCGGACGCTAAAAGAAAATCAGCAAATAGAAAGGACAACTGCTCAAGAGAAATTTGGTAGAATTAACGACCATGAAATGGAGAACAAATGAACCAATGACGGAGAGGGAGGAGAAGTGGGATTACAGAAAAAGAGGGAGGAAAAGGGGAAAGGGGAAATGGGGAAAGAAAAATGGGGAATGAAAAAGAAAAGAGGAGAGATGGTTGGGGGGAGAGGGTTGGGGGGGAGATAGATGGGAGGGAAAGTACATCACAGCTTTTGGCTGGATAAAAAAAAAGGGGGGGGGCATTAATAGGGTCATGACACGTGCTGACCTTATGGGTAGTTGGCGGAAGCAGTAAGGAACAGAACCGTGTCTGATGGGTGCAAATGTGTAAGCGTGTAGTGTGTGTGACTGTGTAAATAGGTGTCTGAGCCAATCCAATCGGTCAATTAGACTTGGTGTTGAAAAATAAAGAATGAAAGTTTGAGAGAGAGAGAGAGAGAGAGAGAGAGAGAGAGAAATATGCTTTTCACATAAAAGGAGATTAAGCAAGGAATCATTTTTTATCAAAACACGATAAAGAAGATATCGTGTATAAATTAATAAAGAAAAAAGTAAACAAACGCAATACGATAAAAACAAGAGAGAAAGACAATATGAAAGTATGCGTACACACGAAGAAAAGTACACAAAATGTATTTGTCAAAAATGTGAATTAAATGAAGATTGTGAAATCTGAAGAAATCGGAAACGACACGAAGTGTAGACAAAACGAAATTAAGTGTTTCGAAACGCTTGTCGCAAGCAGCGAAAGAAATGAAATCACTGCTCGCTCGGAAGTCGCGACCCCAAGCGTACAATACTTGAGGTAGGTCATGGATGCACATTGAAGTATTCTCCAACAACACTGACGCAATAGCCTTTGAAGAAAAGGACTGACATGCCCAAGGTGTTGCTTCAAAAAGGGTGACCGTCGAGGGCCTCCTTCAAGTGCAGATGAATTGGAGAGGAAAATGAACTATGCAATAAGATCTTCTGTAGAATCAGCGAACAAAGGAACTGCTGTGCAAGAAGACCTTTAGCAGACGCTAATCAAACCAGACTACAGTGGACCTTTTCTATAGACACCAAGAAACAAAGATCAGGCCCGATCTCAGATATTGATGAGGGTTCTCTCGCGTTCCCGAGAGCTTCCCCTCCACGTAAGGGGGTAGAGAGCCGTCGGTGCATCTCATGCGGTTGTAACCCCTTTCGCTGCTTTTACTGCGCCTCCGTTCATATTCTCTTTCTTCCATCTTAATAGCCTCATAGGCCCCAGCACTTGGCCTTTGACCTAAATTCTGTATTCTATTCTGAAAGCTTCCTTCCTTGTTGGGCAGAAAATTGGGATAACGAAAGCATGAACAGATCTGTGGAAGGCACAAATCCGATGCACAGAAAAGAATGACCTTCATGCAACTCTTGTCGTTCCTGCGCTTGCAATCCCAGGCAATTGCAATTAACATAACTGACAAAGCATTTAGGATCGTGTACTGATTAATCTCTGAGTAAATAATACAGGACAAAAAGGTAAGTAGTGAAGTTTATTCAAGAATGTCCCTCCATATACAACTAATAAAACCAGGACTTGATTAAACGTCATTCTTGCAACTGGGTATAAATTCCGTTGCTTAAACAGCCAATAAAGTTCATGGTGACATTTCTGCTCTCGAATTTCAGTACAGTTTACGCAACATGAATTTTATTGGAACAAAGCGTTTAAGTCCCCATGTGTATAAAACAGTCACAGAATATAATATAATATAATAATATATATATATATATATATATATATATATATATATATATATATATATATATATATATATATATATATATATATATATATATAAACACACATGATTGTAAAGACAACACATCTTAAATGATAGCCTTGAGTAGTACATTAACTACATATAGAGGATGCCTTAAAATATCAATACTTCTTATTTGTTTTCCCCTGTGTTCCAAGGATCCTGTAATCTTGTAAAACTAATGAGGAGGCTCAAATTGTTAGGACTATGCATTTATCTGCTTTGACAGCGAATCACACTTCTTTATTTACTTATTTACGAACTATCTTGGCCCTTGTTATGCACAAACGTTTTCACGTGTTTTTTGTATTACTGTACTCAGGAACAGAATGGGATTATCATCTGTTAGCGATACGGATCCTTCAAATGCATACGTGCGCGCCGTACGAAGAGACATACATACCTACGTACATGCATAGTTAAAGGAATTGCTGAATATATGTCACCACAGATATCTCTGGACTTTCACCCATTATCATTAGGGATCATCCTCTGCCTCACATACGCATATAGTACATATATACATACATACACAACATAGACAATAAGATCACAAATCAAATTAACCGTCAATAAACCAAAATAAAATCGCATTTCATAAGGATAGGGGGAGGGGGGCCGGATTTAGGGTGGGAGAGCGGGAAATAACGACGAGGAAATAAAGAAGCAATGAGCTTTTGTGATAAAAGGAGCAGTGTCATTTAGAACGCATAATGTATTGATTCCAGTAAGGGAACATGGCCATCCAGAGGGGGACGGACGACTTTGCTTGCCTGTGCGCGCGGGAAGAGAGAGAGAGAGAGAGAGAGAGAGAGAGAGAGAGAGAGAGAGAGAGAGAGAGAGAGAGAGAGAAGGGGGTCTTCAGTGACAGGGGTCTCCTCTTCTCTTCCCCATAACCCATTCCAAATCCCCCTACTACGTATTAAGAGCAAAAGGGGACAAGAAAAAACTCGAAGGCTCCCAGTTCTGACACCACATTAACGAAAAGCTTTGTCATTCATTATCCCCATTTACTTGGTGATTTTACAGTAAAGGGTCTGAGGGGAGTGATGAGGCCTTGTGCGTCCAACCCTCGAGTAAGGAAAGAAGGGTCAAGTTGACGTCATTTTCTGTTTGCTATTTACCATGACTATCATTATGCTCTTTTCATCTTGATTTAAAATTGACTGTGGTAGAAACAAAAACTGATCTACCGGCGAGTCCCAACGTGCATTTGGCAAAAGTAAATGAATCGAATTTTAAAGAAGCATAAGCGTCCTTGCGTGTGTTTGTGTGTATGTTTGTGAGTAAACAACAAATCACGCACTCGTGCTAGCACTAATAAATTTCCCCACTCATAATTCATCAAAAGTGTCCATGGTCATTCACAGTTAATTCAGCGAGACGGCTGTGGGGAGTAACACTGTAAGCACACACAGCGCTGGAACTGATCAATGGACTTGCATTGTCAAAGAGATTTTCAAGCACGTGACTCACTGTTTCCCATCTGTTCGCACTGGGGAGGAATTAAGAGTCCAAGGTCCCTGCGAAGTGTACCTGGGGCCGTTCTTTAGATTGTGGTTACGTACAGGCTGAAATGCTTTGTCTGCAATTAATGTGATAGTTTATGTTTTTTTTTTTTTGAAGTGACCCCCTCTTTCTATATTTTTCGTAAGCCTGAATTTCAAGTCAATGGCCCTTTAGGCTTGTTCCATATCAATAGGGTTCACCTTCTGAATAATAATGATAACAATAACTTGGAAAATTCGGCAGTTCTACTGTCAGTTAGTTCTTATGTTTAGAATGCAAAGACAAGTTGGTAGACCTAGAAAGGTGACTGAAGCAGATTCCACAGGTACTAGATACAGGAGATCCACACGACTGGATAGAAATAATGCAAGACAAGTATAATAGAGGGGTTTGTGTGCATTATACTCCATTTGCATAACTGTTTTGCATATTGGGTTTAAACAGAAAAATTAAAAACAGATTATGTAGTAGGGTAATGATCTATTGGAATTGTCCTCCGCTTCCCCTTAAACAGCTATCAAAAATCGAGCTTCACCAGCCACAGTAAGCTACGAAAAGAAAAATGAATGAGCGCCGCACCACGATCGCGAAAAATTCACGCAAGAAATTAACAGTCATCTTAACTGATTTATCTGTAATGAGATGCTTCTGTATTATAGTAATAATAACTGAAGTTTCAATGGATGACGGTGGTTAATTCTTTCTCTTCATCGTGCAATTGGAACTAAAGAAGTTAAGACGAAGCTGTAATATATTGCTAACCTTAGCTTGCATTTTAACATTTTATTTAATAATTTTTTATTTATTTATTTATTTATTTGTTAATTTGTTTCTCTCGGTATTTCCCATGACCTCCTTCTTTCGAATGAAAACCATACTTTTTGAAAGCTTGAATTGCAAGTCAACGGCTGCTATGGACTTGTTTGGTATGAATGGGGGTTCATCTTCCAAATAATAATAGTAATAATAATATAAGGCTCACGAGGCTTCTGCACCATATATGAGGCTTCTTCTATCAAAAAGACTATAGTACTACATCATTACTTGGCGTTCCCACGCTATTTGACTTAGCATAATGGAATTCCAGGCTACGAATGTTTCCAAGGCGCAGCGAAGTTAATGAAGTGACTAACCAGCACTCACTTTGGACTCTTTCGTTACATCTACTATTCCAGACTCCTAAGATTCGCCGTAAGTATCCGTACCAGTTTTGTAACTTCAGGAGGGATGTATTCTGACTGACCGATCTAAAATTTGCAAAGTCGGCCATCATAAACGTGGTAGAAAATACAATGAATGATTTAAGAATCTCCTTTTTAAATAAAGCCAATTTAATTTTTTTAACTATTCCTCTGGATAGAGGAATAGTTAGTTACCCTCCACATCGCGGCGTTAAGAGAAGTGCCTTGTCAGTAAATGACTGTTAAATAAAGGGTTGTCCTAGTGTTCCTGTCTTAAGCGAGATTTAATAGAATCCAATTGTTGATTAGAGCAGTGACAGGAAAATGCCAGGGTAAGTGAAAGATGCACTCAAATTCAATTAAAAACAATTTTCTAGATGAATTTACTCCTCAAGTTAAAGGAATTTATTCCTCCTGATAAAGGATTTTTCTATTTCTCCATTAAAAGGTTTATTCCTCCACTTAAAGGAATTAATTTTTCCTGATAAAGGATTTTCTATTCCTCGAGGTAAAGGAATTTATTCCTCCAGTTAAATAAATTTATTCCTCCTGATAAAGGATTTCTTATTCCTCCAGTTAAAGGAATTTATTCCTCCTGATAAAGGATTTTTATTCTGCCAATTAAAGAATTTATTTCTCCGGTCCAAGGAATTTATTCCAACAGCTAAAGGAATTTATTGCTCCCAATAAAGGATTTTTTATTCCTCCAGTTGAAGGAGTTTATTCCGCAAGTTAAAGGAATCTATTCCTCCTGATAAAGGAGTTTTTTATCCTCCGGCCAAAGGAATTTATTCCTACTGTTAAAGGAATTTATTCCTCCTGATAAAGGATTTTTTATTCTCTAGATAACGAAATTTATTCCTCCTGATAAAAGATTTTTATTCCTCCAGTTAAAGGAATTTAATCCTCCTGATAAAGGAGCTTTTATTCTCTGGCCGAAGGAATTTATTCCTCCAATTAAAGGAATTTATTCCTTCTGATAAAAAATTGTTTATTCCTCTAGTTAAAGGATTACTGCGTCGAATGATTATTATGGTTTTTAAATCCATGCCAACTCATGGGAAAAAAAATTTTTCCTAGAAAAACGATAAATTGAGAGAGAGAGAGAGAGAGAGAGAGAGAGAGAGAGAGAGAGAGAGAGAGAGAGAGAGAGAGAGAGAGAGAGCTATAATTGCGAATTTTCAAGCAAATTCAATATGAATAAAATTTGCATTTTTACAGAGGGTAAAACAATATGGTAATGGCCTCACTACCACTGCCAACTTTTATTGCTGCAGTTCTTTGTTGATGATCCCCATTTCCCCTCTTCCCTCGTAGAATAATGGAGAAGACTGCGTGGACGTGGCCTTCAAAGGAAAGAATTAAATTCCAGATAATACGAAAGCAAAACTACAACTTGTGACATATTCAATGTCATATCCGATCAAATTTCTGCCTCTTACGCTCCATATAAAAAAAACGGATAGATTATTTTGTTACATAAGTTCTAATTTTTCTCTTCTTTTATTTTTGCTTTGCTACTCTTTTTACATTAATTGATTTATTTATTTATTACATATTCATGGCCTGAATACTACCCTACAACAAATTACATCGTACTCAAGTATTTTTCTCTTTTTGAATTTCCTGTTATCTTGGGTAATTTCAAATGCACACCATATTCTCTAGAAGCTTGTTCATTACGAATTGGGTTTATCATCTGAAAATAATAATATTAATAATAATAAAAATAATAAGGAAGTATATACTATATTCCTTCGATCTTCGACAAACAGGAAAACTTCTGTACTGAACGACCCCTGTGACTTTTGGCTGAATACTCAACAGCGACGATACCGTGCCTGTTCAGTTCCGAGCAAATTTCATGATAGTTTAGTTAATTTCCTTCATATCATCACTGCTTCTTCTCAGACACCGCAATAAATTCTTCATCTTTTCTATCATGATTTATCATTGCAGTTATCTTAACGATCGTAATCATTTGCGAGTTAGTCCAGAGAAACAATTTTCTATTTCAAACACCCAATTTATCTCAAATGGCCCTCAGGCTCATTTGAGAAGTTTTACGAAAATTCATGAGGATAATCTATACACATGCAAATTAGGAGCGATTTCCGCACAAACCTACATATACCCATACACATAGAAGTTTTGAAAATAAAAGTCAATTCAAGGAAAATTTATGTGATGTATGAATGGTTCTGAAGATAATACTATTATCCCGGCTTTGTCTGTCCGTCCGCACTTCTTTCTGTCCGCCCTCAGATCTTAAAAACTATTGAGGATAGAAGGCTGCAAATTCGTATGTTGATCATCCACCGTCCAATGATCAAACATCTCAAATTGCAGTTCTGTAGTCTCTGTAGTTTTAATTTTATTTAATGTTAAAGTTAGCCATAATCGTGCTTCTGGCAAAGATAAAGGATAGGCCACCACCGGGCCGTTGTTAAAGTTTCATGGGCCGCTATTCATACAGCATTATATCACTGAAAGATAGATCTATTTTCGGTGGCCTAGAATATACGCTGTAGCGACTGCACAGAAAACTCGATTGCGCCGAAGAAAGTTTTTTACTTGTTTATTTTACATTCGATACAGAGGCTATATTTTTGGTACGGTTTCTTTGCTCTTTGCGTCTGTTTCTTTTTCTGATTTTCATGAAGATTACGCAAGAGGTTTTGAATAGATTTTTACGAAACATTTGTAAAAGACCCCGAGTGGTTAAATCTGAGAGTCATCAGGATCTGTATAGGAAGCCTTCTAGGTTGTTTTTGGGGAGGAGGCTTATGGACTGCTCAGCCTTGGTGGATATTTGCTATCTCTGACGCTCTAATCTTGATATACATTTTCCTATAAGACGTTGGTCCCGTTGCTGAATAACCACTGATTCCATGCACATAAAAGCACCATACAAACAAACAAAAACAAAATCTACGGATATAGACGTCTTTATAAGGAATGGAGTCTAAAGAAAAACGTACATCTTGTCTAAGAAACCTGAACAGAAACACAAAAACAACCATCGAATATTTACAGGCATAAAGAAAGATTAACAAAGCAGAATTATCACATTACAACACAAAGTTTCAGAAGAGAATCTACACCCACTGAATTTAGACTTGTAATTATAGCCACGAAATTCGCTGTTAACTAATGACTGAAACAAGTAAATTATGAGGCGAAACAAGTACAAACTCGAACGGACCAATTTCTGTCTTTGTTCTGGCGTTGCAATAAAGAAGGCCACAGAAACCACAACGAATGGTGGATGGATGGGCAGGGGGGCGGGGTGGGGCGGGGGGCGGGGGGGGGGGGGGCGGGGGAGACATTTGCCAAACCAAAATCTGGGGAAAAAACAGATGGCTGTGGTTATAGCAAGAAATAAAAAAAAATCAAATAAATGAAACAATTCACAAGGCAGCGTTCAAAGAACAAAGGTCACTCACAAAATGGCATTAACTGTTATATGACAACAATATATTCATATATTATTGTTATAATATATCAGTAATGCTGACGTAGTGATATATATGCATATAATATATAAGATGCCATACTGAGATAAAAAAATATATATATATATATAGTATATATATATATACATACATAACATATATATTAGATATATATATATATATTATATACACAACACACACACACCACCACACATATTATATATATATATATATATGAATATATATATATATATATATATATATACTATAAGATATATATATATATGTGGAGATAAAGGGCCCATAAAACAAACTATTTTAACGTTGCAAATATATATTTCCGAGCACGTTCCAGGAGCACAGAAATATATGGTTGCAACGTTGAAATAGTGTTTTATGGGCCTTTTTTTTTATCTTCATGTTATACTGTTGTATTACAGTAAAAAAGACATTCATATATATATATATATATATATATATATATATATATATATATATATATATAAAATTATACCCACAACACAGTCATGACACACACACACACACACACACACACAACACACACTATATATATATATATTATTATATATATATATATATATATATATATAAAACATTCAATATTGAGATAAAAGAACGGAAAAGAGTAAATTCCAGCGAATGCGGTAAAACGCACTGTCGCTCAAAAAAGAGAAAAAGAAAAAAAAAACATGAGACCGCGTAAATCACACCATAGCGTAGTGCGTAAGGAAAAATGCTTCAGTCAGTCAACATAACAATGAGAAGAGAAGGAGAGGCTAAGAATCGATACTATTTCGGCAGGAACCGACGCCGCTGCTCTCTCTCTCTCTCTCTCTCTCTCTCTCTCTCTCTCTCTCTCTCTCTCTCCTCTGGGGGAAAAGAAAAAGTTACACTGGAACATCAGGATTTTTATACTTTCAAAGGACACGGCAGGATTCCTGTGCAAAAGGTGGAAAAGGATTTCAAAGATTTAAAGCGTATGTACATTTGTATGTAAATAAACACACACTGGCCATGCTCATGCAAACATGTGTGTGTGTGCGTGTGTGTGTTTATTACTATGGAAATATATACATGAGTTTGAATATTTCCATTTGTACACGTAGAGGCTTTTATTTTATTCCAAAATAATTATGACACTTGAAAAAAAGACTAAGATGTCCATGACTTATGTATTCAGAACCTGAAATAATAATAATAATAATAATAATAATAATAATAATAATAATAATAATAATTAATTACATAAGCGTAAATTTTTATAATACGTATATATATATATATATATATATATATATATATATATATATATATATATATATATATATATATATTATATATATAGATAATTATGAGTATGTATGTATATATATACACACACACATATATATTATATCTATATATATATATATATATATATATATATATATATATATATATATATATATATATATTATATTACTGCGGTAATCTTCTTAGCCACGAAGATATAGTAATTCCATTGTATTCCATATATTCCTCTTTCCTTAATAAACGCTCCAAGGATAGGTCCATTGGAGGACGAAACTGGGGGTTTTTTTGGGCATTTTCTGAGACATGCCTTTTTCATTTTCCTATGTGGAATACGACGGAATATATATATATATATATATATATATATATATATATATATATATATATATATATATATATATATATATATATATATATATATATATATAACGAGAGCTTTCGGGAAGCTGCTCGATCTTCTCCAATAATAATAATAATAATAATAATAAAGTGGAGCTCGGTATATTTTGCCAGGTTCCAAATTAGTGGAGTCCGAAGGAAGAGTTCCCTGTCCAGAGAGATGCTAAGATCATGATCAGGAAAAATAATTATGGATAGTGCCATAATGATTGTGCACTTCCCTACTTACACACATAGTAGAGTAGACCATACAGGTTTCCATAATTTGACAGTGGATAAATATTAAAAACAACCACCCTGACTAAATGTGTCGTAATATAGTGGCCTGTACTTCAAACATTCATTAGAAGTTATTTCAGAGTACAAGTTTCATCGTTGATGAGGAGAAGGAAGAGCAACTGATGACTGGATATTCTCCAAGGAATAGGGGAACAGGTAGGCTGAAGAATATCATCCGGTAAGATAGGTTAAGGCCATTCCTCATTTTATATTAAATTGTGTTTTTAAAGTTGTATCAGACTCTCTCCTGACTTCCTGTCAAAAAAAATAAAATAAAAAAATCCGGTAGGTCGTTCAATAGATGCTTGTAAATCGCTCACCCCCCCCCCCCCCCCCCCCTACCTTTCCTCTCTCTCTCTCTCTCTCTCTCTCTCTCTCTCTGACCTTGTGGAGCAGACTCAAGGACATGTTTTCGATTCTTGAAATGTAATTATGTACGACGAATGGGCGAGTTCCCTAAAATGGCATATTCCTCTGTTGAGTTAAGCACTCATTATCTACCTATACTCTGTTTTTTTCCATCTGTCCACCCGCCTGTGATGTTTGTGTATGGTAACACTGCATCCCGGGCTTTAGATAGTTACGCTATGTGTAAGTTTTAGGTAAATAAAAGGATATCTGGGCGTACATTTGCAACTGAAAAGTGTTTTAATAATTTACTGTATGCGAATTACACCGTTAATATTCGAAATAGGATTATTATCATTGTTGAATGCAAGCTGAATGTAACTATCTAAAGCCCGGGACGCAGTGTTACCATACGCAAACACCACGCGCTGGTGGACAGATGGAAAAAAACCGAGTATAGTCACTAGTCGACTGATATAGGTTGCAGTCAGAGTGGAAAAGCACAAGATATGTATGATCAGTGATTGCGCCGTCCAAATGTAGTATACCATCAAAGCGGAGGGCGCCTCAATGAGGTAAACCAAGGGCCTCCTTGAGGTAAACTTCACCCCACAGGTGTCAAAGTGTTCATTAAATATCCTCTCTCTCTCTCTCTCTCTCTCTCTCTCTCTCTCTCTCTCTCTCTCTCTCTCTCTGCTTTTATTCTGAGTTAATGGAAATCCTGAAACTGCCCTTGTAAGAGAAATCAAGTGGATATTCATATTCTAAAGTGCTATAGAAGCTATTTCCTGGAAGGATTTTATCATCAGTAGGAGGCTGAAAATATGACAAGAATGAGAAGGGCCAGACGACCCAGAAAAGAAAGATATTTTTGTGGGAATCATTTGAAGGAACAGAGAGGTAAAGAAGCGATAAAAAAAAAAAGAATAAATGAAAGGTAACATGCATGCTCATGATCAGAACTTTTTAGTGGAGACTAAACTGACCAACTTAGTACAAGAACTTCTTATCAGAATAAAAAGCGAAACTGACCAGCTTAGTACAAGAACTTCTTATCAGAATAAAAAGAAACAGGATAAAAAGAAAACTCATTCATAGGAAGGAATAAAGAAGCTGCAGAAAGTAAAGAAATCAATAGTATTGGATTATGACGAAGGTGAGATTTGCAGTATTTATAATGGTGCCAGATGTATGACGACAGAACAAGGTACATGAGCAGAAGAGAGAGAATTACCACGTCGGGGGTAAACTCGTCACTATTATAGGAGCCAGGGGGACCTCAGGTAATAATTAAAAGGTCAGACAAGGCTTTTTACTTTCAGGTGAGAAGGCTTTGCTTCATATCCGCATATTAGACGGCGTTCCAGTAATAAATCAATTGGACTCTCTCAAGGTGCTTTCTTAAAAACTTACACGATAATATGCTGTTGTAAAAGTTATTGACGATGATGTAGATGGTGGTGTGTGCATATTGTTATAGTCTACATAACTTCAAGTTCATAGATATTATACGAAAAGAACCCATGGTCCGAAATGAAATATCCTTAAGAACTGAACTGTTCTTTCCTAACTTCCACACTGAACTGGCGTTTCTAAATTATACCTCTTCGAGGTCTGATTCATACCTCCTCGAGGTTCTGTTGGAATCAGTTTATGATCTGGTCACAAGACGGTTCCAACAAACGGAAACTCAACTAGGGGTTACTTCTCACAACATCAACACCAGCAATAAAAGGAATGAAACTTCTGTCACTTGAGAATTTTAAATGTGAATTTGTTGCCGATTCTGGAGGGAATGGAAGAAGACCAAATCACTTTCTCTCAACCGAATTAATCCTGTGTTCATGATTATAAAGCAAGCGACAGAATGAGTTCGACTATGTCAACCAAGGCCTATAGAGCTTGATGTCAACATTATACGGCTGAAAATAAAGAAGGTATGTTTGAGAATCTTGATCAGTGTTAGCTTGCAAACACTACCTTGTGAAAGAATGATGCTTTCAAATTTCATTTCACATTAATTGTTTCTATTCAGTATTGAATAGAGCACTGAAACCAAATAGTTAAAACGTTGTTACTATTTAAAACCATATTGCAAGTGAGAAGCCATAACGATTGAATTACCTCTCCTTCCAAAAAGATGTGGGACAGAAAAAATACGGGAAAAGTCATAAAACAAAAATGCTAAATCCTGAGGTAAATGAGGCCAAGTGGTGACATTTATATATTTGTAAAGAGCGCTCCTTTCTACACCTTTATGATGAATAAATGTTAGAATACATAAACTAGGTCGTGTCAGTCTTCGTATTTAAAAAGGTAGTCAGAATGTAGTTCACGCGACAGCAAACAAATGAGCGATCAAAGTTTGTTAAAATAAAAATGTTTTTATTGGAGTGTGTATTTCCACGCAGGCGCTTTTGTGACGCACAACGGAGGCCATTATCTGATATGGAGAGAATAAAAAAGCGCCAAACTTTATTCGGTAACATTTGCTCCATAAGAGGAACTTTCCTTGGCCATCCAGCCGCCGTTATTTCACTACCTTTGTTTTCTCCTCCCCTGCTCTTATCTGGCGCTCCCCGAAATATCTCGGGCGTCAGAGAGAGAATAGGGAAGGCCTAAACAATTTGTTGGGCTGAACCTTTTTCTTTCTCTGATGGTTTCCCCGCCACTCCACTAAAAGTAAACAAAGTAGAGCAACTCCTGGGATCTAAATGTAACACATTTCGTCGATAGTAGTAGATGGCGGGTGCTGGTGCTGGTGCTGCCATCTGTGAGCAACGTTGATGCATAAAAAGTGTTCCTCTGCCGGTTCTCATGTTGTATACGACACAGAGAAGGGACTAACAAGCATTGTACCACCCAACACCAGTAAAAAAACTAAACTATGTTAGTAATTTAATGACGCATTTCACTGTTATTCTGCAAAGGAAACGGGAAAAAAATAATGCATTTCGTTACGTCACCCTCTTAAGCTAACAAATCTTATTATGTAACGGTGCCTATATATGCCAGGCTTCCCCCCATTGCGTTAGGGCAATGTCACTTTAAAAAAGACACAACTTTGTTTCCCAGCTTAAAGATAAATGCTGTTGGTATGTTGCCTGCAGTTGGAAACGCTGGGGATGGGGGAGAGGAGGGGGAGATGCACCCCCTGCTATACCACCGCCGCCACCCATGCCCACCTGTCCCCCCGAAATAGGCTGGCGTTGCTGCTGCTGGAACACGTGATTGCAGTTTATCTATTAGAAAGTACTACTCTCTAACAAGGTAACTTTCGCTCCGTTTAACACCACAGGGAAGACAACGATATTATGGGGCCAAGGAGCTGCCTCCATAATCCAAAATAATTAAGAAACTGAGGACACTATGGCCTCCTTTGTCATAACATGGAAAAGCTTTTGAAAAAAGTAAAGCGAATTTTTTCATTACAGACTTTCTCTTGGGAGAAAATGAAAGACAGACAAAAATACGAAATTCGTCTAAAACCCTTTCAGAATAGGATTCTGCCAGCTTGTTTATGCACTTTTTTTGTAGAGCCTCCAGTGGCCTCTTAACTCCTTGATTTTTTTTTCTATACACATTTTGGATACACTTTTAAATTCAATTTTGTCCCTCACATCTACCAAAAAAAAAAAAAAAAAAAAAAAAAAAAAAAAAAATTTGAAATCCGCAAATAAAACGAGGAATCTTTACATGGTTCTGCGCAAGTACCTATAAAAGAGAGAGAGAGAGAGAGAGAGAGAGAGAGAGAGAGAGAGAGAGAGAGAGAGAGAGAGAGCATCGTCCATCCCGAACATCACCTGCTTAGCCCATTTTTCCTCCATTACCTTCAAATGGGAAGAAAAGACTCTTTCATTGTTGAGAAGCAGAAGAAGAAGAAGAAGAAGACAGGAGAAAGAGAGAAAGACAGAGTGAAAAATCCATCCCTAAGGCATTTTGACGACTTTAGTGAAGTTGTGCTGGCTGAGTTTATATATAATTCGGTCTGCAGAACTTTCTGATCGAGTCTCTTGCTGCTGCTGTTGCATCTTCTCCTGAAGAAGAAGAAGAAGAAGAAGAAGAAGAAGAAGAAGAAAAGAAGAAGAAGGGAGTGAATATGTCGGAAGAGAGAAAGATGGAAAGTAATAACAAAATAAATTTGGATTAGATGACGTCGAAAAATATTCGAAATTAAGGACGAAGTGTGCATAGTGATCAAATTGGACAGAGGATGGTTTAAATTCTTTCCTTGATTTTTCTCTTAATTTAATATTTACCCAATCTCTTTAATAGATAGAAATTTATTAAGGAGTGTGCACAGCTAAAATTTGACAGAAAGAACGGTTCAAGTCTTTTTCTCCGTTTCTTGTATTATTTTTGCCTGATCTCTTGATAGCAGATTGAACTTCTCGGGTGAGGGATGGGAAGAATTCGCCAATGCATCATTAAAATCAACTATACTTTCTCTCTACCGTGAGAGGCTAACTGCCATTGGATGCAGTTACCTCTTGTTCTTGCAGTACTTTCGTTTGTTCTTGGCAATCCTTCCCATTACGTGGTGTATATACATATATATATATATATATATATATTATATATATATATATATATATATATATCCTATATATATATATATATATATATATATATACATATATTATATATATATATGTATATATATATATATATGTATACACACACACACACACACATATATACAAAAGTTCCTTACTATGCTAAATCGTGGATGAACTGATGGAAGTTTGTAAGAATGGGGACTTGGGACTGATCAATAGACTGGAGTAAAGTTTACAGAGAGAGAGAGAGAGAGAGAGAGGAGAGAGAGAGAGAGAGAGAGAGAGAGAGAGAGGCTATGATCTATTCTCAGACAATAAAATCAAATTGCATATAACTTTATTTGGAGGGATTAGAAGGATTGTCTACATTTCAAATACTTAAAGTGCAGTTTATATTTTCAATATGCAATCGTAAATACACAGTCTTTACTTTATAAAAATTTTCATTCGATTTAGTGTTTCTCAGGTGTCTTTAAATCGCTTTGTAAAAGTTGTCCTGACAACCTGGTAGTGGTAAACTCTTCAGTGTCTCATTGTGCCTTTATTTCAACAACTACCAACGAACGAGTCTCAGTGTAAAAGCTATATATATATATGTGTATATGTATTTTTTTTTTTACATGCACTGCGACATTTTTTGCATTCACAAATAGTAAGCAACAAATATCGCTTGATATTCAGTTCACTGTACTTCGGGAAAAACTTACACCCAAGGGGAATTATGATTGGTATTTCGCCACAGACACACATACATATATACACATATATATATGTGAGCGAGCATATATGTGCGTGGGTGTGAGACTATCAATGTAAATGAAATTCATTCGTCAAATTCGCCAGAATCGTGTAGATAGAAATTGCTCAAAGAATTCTTAACTTCCTTCTTTCCCTAAGTTTCCGGAGTCGTTTTCTATTCTGCCACAACCCTGAAATATGAATAAGGATCGAAGACCAGTGTGAGAGGAGGAGAATTATTTGCGAGTATCTGCAGATCTGAGTTTGAATGTTTTTAGGACTGAAAATTTAGCAGAAAATATGCAGAAAGACGTGAGGATTGTCGTTCTTTGTGGGAGTTGTATGCACACGTAAATTCACACGCGTTTGTACATACACATGCACACTCGCGCTATATATATATATATATATATATATATATATATATATATATATATACATATAAATATATATAATATATATATATATATATATATATATATATATATATATATATTTAATGTGTGGGTGAGTCTGCGCATGTGTATGTATGCATATGCACGAATATGCACGTAAGAGTATGCGTGCGTTTTTTTTTGTATTACATCGCACCTTTTTAGCAATACATCATTGGCAACAGTGTTTCTCATCCACGACACTACATCTACTTGACCATGTATAAACTTGAGATCGCAAAAAAAAAAAAAAAAAAAAAAAAAAAAAAGCACTTAACAGCTATTATTGGTATATTAGGATTGTTACGGATCTGGTAACCAATGACTTGATCGCGTAAGCTAAAGAGGGAGGGGGATTTAAGCGCGGGGGGGGGGGGTGGGGGGGGGGGGGGGGGGGGGGAGGGGGGGCACCTGGAAAACTAGCTCCAATCGAAGGAAACAACATAGAACATTTCAATGCCATCGATATAGAATAATTATTCAAATATTAGCTGGTCCGCTGGTATGGTGGTTAGTGTCGTGTCATGGCACTCAGATGTCGCGGGTTCCCATCTCCCTCCAACCCACCCCACCCGCACAGTGGAAAAATCACTGGCTCTGTATCACGATCAGTTACTGGTTCAGTTTGATTTCTGCGGTAAGAGGTTGAAACCCAACACTCTTTGGAATTTGAATTTCAAGTCAATGGCGCCTTTAGTGTTCGTGTTCCATGTGAATAGGTTTCATCAACCGGAATGATAATAATAATGATAATATAAATCGCGATTTATTTAGAGGAAGTCCCTGTGCTTTAGTCAACTTTCCTCTGGAGCTGTCATTTATCTTGCGATAAACACCGAAGGGTTTTAACTTAATATGTATAACAAACCTTCTCTGGATGGCCTATGTAAAGCACAGATACTCCTAATCTTTCTCTTTCTGTGTGGTTGTATGAGGTTGATAAAATTAAAACTATGACCGAAGATTTTCCCTTCACAATGTATGCCAGTTAAAGACTCTCTCTCTCTCTCTCTCTCTCTCTTCTCATTCACCAACCCACCTTCTTTAAATAGGCCCAGTTTTTAAAATCACAGGGAATCAATTAACGACATCAACGTCACCTCTTTCCATGAAAGGGAACACGAAGTGACGTGGCAATTGGCTGTGGCGGCTTCGTTGAATAGAGCAGATATAAAATTGTCCTCACGACGCAGCTCTCTGAGCAGAAAGAAAGCAACTTGAAGAAGAAGAAGAAGAAGAAGAAGAAGATGATGATGATGATGACAGATCTTAAAATAACATAGGGAGAACTTATTTTTTTTATGAGGGAGCTGATCATAATAATTTCTCTTACTGCCTTTCTGTTTTAAGAGGCACTCTCGAGTTCCTTACTTAAAACCAGGAATCGATTTGTTATTGCCAAGGCTATATATAGAACTAGATCTCTCCCTCTCTCTCAACACGCACAAAAGTGAGCGCCCAAGGTCTAGAGATTGCGCGCGCCCACACACACACATTAATGCACGCAACTACATACCCATACGTACACTGCTCTTTCATTTGCGTGGTTAGTGTGAATATGAACACGTACAGTACATAATGCGGCTTTAATCGTAGGTAAATGTGAACTAAATACTTAAGTTGAAATTTTTAGCACAGCACATGCACTAATACACTAAGCGGCTAGGTGTTTTGTATTTATGAAAACAGTCCATAAACGCTGTACATAATATATAGTCGCATGAAATAGGTCTACATTCTTCGTTTACTCTTAGGGTATAATTCACTTAAGTAAAAGTAGCTTCGTGCTCTCCTGAATATGTGTATGTGTGTGTGTGTGAATCTCCAAATAAGTAATGTAAGTGAGAAATAGGTGTTTGTTAGTTTGATGTGGGACTGCATACTACACATAGGATATTTAGTATCGAGAAACTAAACCTTGCCTCTATAACAATAAGAGCTTTAGCTTAGTCGATGTTATTGAATAAGTAAACAAACCTTCGTAAACGCTGTCACTGATGAAGACACATACATGCATACATACATAATACATACATACGGAGGTAAGATGGAAGAGAAAGGTTAGTGAACAATCGGGCCTTCAAGCAAAAGAGGCAAATGGAGAGATGGTGTCTAAGGAGAATGTATTATTCCTGCGTAGATGGAGTGAGTCTTGAAGAGTTCTTGGATGTGGAGAACAGAAGAGGGCGATTATGAACGATGCAAGAGCGGAAGGAGTAAACGTAAATTTCAGGCAATGTTTGTGGAAGTAACACTCAAAAGATCCAAAGAGAGTATAAACATACTCAAGAATAGCAAGGATCCAGATAATGGATGCGATTGCATGTGAAAACAGCGGTGAGCCGTTGATTTTGTTATTACGTAACTAACTGGGATGTGTAAGGTATATCTGAATTGGGGAAAAGTTCCGAAAGAAAACATGAGCACACTATTAGCCCTTTGTATAACGGAGAGGCAATAAAGGTGACTAAGAATGAGAAAGGTAACACTGACAATCACAGGACTGACACGGTGTCTGCTTAATAGAGAAAGAATGTGTATGGATAAAGCGATTGTCATAGAGCAAAGAAAACGGGAAAGCTTATATCAGAGAGGCAGTAAGAATGTGGTGTGCACGGCGATGGGAATGGCAGGTGTAGAGGGAATTTTGTTGACAAAAATAAGAAGCTTCCATGATGAGTGAGAATCTGCTGACGGAAGAGTGACTAGTTTGGTGCAAAAGGGGACTGAAACGGGAATGTTGTGTCTCGATAGCGGTTTAATATAGACGTAGGTGTAAAGTGGGGGGAAAGAAAATGGAGAACAGAATGAGAAAAGTGGGAAAAGGGAGGAACTGGGGAAGAAGCGGGAAAGATAAGGGAAAAGATAAAGGGTGAGAGATACTGATAAATAGAAAAAAGCAAAGGCATGAATAAGATAACATGAAGGAGAGAAAGTAAGGGAAAACATGAAGAACGGAGAAGACAAAACAAAAGCAAGGGAAGGGAAAAGGGAAGGCAAGGAAGGAACGGTGAGAAGAAAAGATAAGGGCAGTAAGAGAAGGAGACGGAAGAGTAAACAGGAGGGAAAACTAAGGAAGGAGGAAAGAAATTGGGGAGAAGAAGAGTTAGGAATGTGAGAGCGAAGGATAAGGGAAGGGGGACGAGGAAGAAGAGAGTAACGGAAGGAAAGAGAGGAGAAAGAATAAGAGAAGATAACATAACAATTACTACAGCAGTAAATGAACAGTTCATACCATTTCTTTCATCTACAAAATAACACACACACACACACATATATATATATATATATATATATATATATATATATATATATTATATATATATATATATATATATTGCGTAGAATTATTCTGAATGATGCTCTGGTAATAATTATGACTTTTATAGATTTAATGCTGCTATAGACGGTATAATAATAATAATAATAATAATAATAATAATAATAATAATAATAATAATAATAATAATAATAATAATAAGAGAAGAAGAAGAAGAAGAAGAAGAAGATAAGAAGAAGAAGACAAATTTTGCTCTTCAGCCTACTTATGTCTAGCATGAGGTTCTTTGAAATTGTACATGTCTGTCACATAGCTAGTCTCTCTCTCTCTCTCTCTCTCTCTCTCTCTCTCTCTCTGCCAGCCGCCCGCGACGTCGTTACACACAATTATCATAACAAACATTTCAACGCCGGAGACTTAAGTTTCCTTCTTCTGTTTTCCTCGTTTCTATCACCGTCACCTTCCTCGACGGTTTCGTCTAAAGTTACGGGAGACCCGTGCCATAAAAAAAAAAAAAAACAGAGAGAGAGAGAGACGGGAAGAAAAAGCAAATAGGACTCTCTCTCTCTCTCTCTTCTCTCTCTCTCTCTCTCTCTCTCTCTCTCTCTCTAGTTGCGGTAAGTTTCGTATGTAAATTATTTTTGTTTACTTCCCTCCAGATTCCATAAGTTTCACTGGCATTCAGTGATATTTATTTAATTTTTTTTTATATTATTATTATTATTATTATTATTATTATTATTATTATTATTATTATTATTCAGAATATGAACATTATTCATATGGAACAGGCCCACAGGAGTCACTGACTTGAAATTTCTAGCTTCCAAAGAATATGGTGTTCATTAGGTGAGGGTAAAGGGAAATAAATACAGAAAGAAAGGGACGAGTAGGAAAAGCAAACTCTCTCTCTCTCTCTCTACTGTTCTTCCCTATGCGAGAAGGTCTAGTGTAAAATTCTTCGTTCAACTGGTATCACGTTTCTGCACCGGAAAGCGCCGGTCAACGCACGCACAACCAATCCTCTTTGCCAAAACTATAACTTTACTATCACTGTTACTCTAGCACTTTAACTACAACTTTGCTATTCACTTTAACTACAACTTTGCTATTCACTTAACCTTCCTGCGAAAATGCTTTAGCCTCTGGGAAGCAGAAGAAAGACGAAAGGGCGATGTTTATGTATTATGTAATCTGTGGCGATGTGGAGATGTACATATAAAATTCGCTGGTCTTTCGTCTGTAGCAGAGTCTGCCTGTTATTGAACCCTTCCCTCCCCAACCCACCCCCTCCCCCATATTTCCCCACCACCACCACCACCACCATAACACTAACACTCGCCATTCCCCAGCTCCCACCCCGCAGTGTTTACTCCCTCATCCCATTACTATCTTTTTCCATTCGTTATGGTACCGTACACATTACTAACAAGAATTACGCTAAAATAAATACAGTACCCATCGGTCTTTTAAAATTGAGAAATAAAATCTGTGTATCTCATAATTGACCGAGTTATTTTTATTTGGCGATGGCAGAAAAGAAAAGGAATACCAAAATTACAAAAAGAAAGCTTTATAATTATTCCTATAATCAATATAACTACAGAGAGAGAGAGAGAGAGAGAGATGAGAGAGAGAGAGAGAGAGAGAAATCCCCACACTTGATGTAATATGATCATTGAGTAAGTTACAACACCAGCCGGGATGGTTAGACTTAGGGTTGGGAGAAGAAATGTTGTGGGGAGGGGGGAGGGGGTTGTTCAGGAGGGGAGGGGGCCTAAAGTCATGCCGGAGAGGGGAGTAGGGGGAAGAGGTGGTCCTGCTTTGACAAGGGGAATTCAGAAGGGGGATGATCATGGGACTTAAGAGAAAGAATGCTGAAAGAGAGAGAGAGAGAGGAGAGAGAGAGAATACTTCACCGAGCCTCTCCGGCCCAGTCAAAGTGAATCCCTTCTTAACATCGCAATAAATTAGTTAATTTTATTAAAAACAAAGTGGTCATGATACTTGCCCTTCCAGCTGGAGGGTCATGGTTTTCCATTCCGGTAAAGGCAGAGCCTAAATTGACCTTAGCTGGGAATTATATATCTGGTGGGCAGTCACTTAGGCGTGATTGGTCCCTTTCTAACCACTACGATAACAAACTTAGGTAACCATCCTATAGAGAGAAAAAGAAGTATGGTGAAGTACAAATGTAAATAAAATTAATCTATAAATAAACTACTAAGCAAAATATATATATATATATATATATATTATATATATATATAGAGAGAGAGAGAGAGAGAGAGAGAGAGAGAGAGAGAGAGAGAGAAAGAGAGGGGCACTGCAGACCAATGTCTGAGACCTATATGTTTATGTTTCCCATACATGTGTAAAACGAGACCTTCTCATAAGTTCGTCAATCTCTGTGGAGAGAGAGAGACAGAGAGAGAGAGAGAGAGAGAGAGAGAGAGAGAAGAGAGAGTCTAGGAAAGAAAGCATAAACCTTCCAAGTGATATGTGTTTTTCTAGCAACGAAAACAAAAATTCTTGCTATCTATTCTCTGTTCACAGGTCGTGAGTGGTCACGAATCATTTGGTTATTTCA
Source organism: Macrobrachium nipponense (assembly GCF_015104395.2). NCBI lineage: Eukaryota > Metazoa > Arthropoda > Malacostraca > Decapoda > Palaemonidae > Macrobrachium > Macrobrachium nipponense. The sequence continues at coordinate 18,407,428 of NC_061106.1, forward strand.
GCATAGATTTATTTGATCGATCTTTCTATATTCGTCTGGACTGTTTCTAGCCCAGGGGTCGCCAACCTGCGGCTCAAGAGCATGCGGCTCTTTCTAAACACTTGTGCCGCTCCAAAACGCTGAACATATACCTTCCCATCCATTTAAAAACGAAGTAATTATATAACACTCTTAAGGCAATCAATTTTAAAAACATGTTATGGGCATAAATTTTGTAGATTTTTTTTAATGAGATGTCAATAGTTTCTAAGCTGGAAATGTTAATTTAAATATTTTTGTCACTGCGGCTCTGACAGGGCTACATTCTAGACAAATGGCTCTTCTAGCTTCAAAGGTTGGTGACTCCTGGTCCGACTCTAGCCTGTGATGACTGCAAGTTTTCAACTCATACTTAATTGTATTATAATCTTAGCAACATTACTCTTTCTATGCTTAATGCTCTTTGAAGAATGGGTGTCCGACAGGAACCAAATAGTTGTTAACTTCAAGTCTTTTTTTAAAATATACTCCTCCCCTGTAATTGTTTAGGCACTCATCTTTTAAGTAACTTTGATATATTCGTTTAATACATCTCATGTGCAATTGCCAGTTGCATCCCTTAGAACTTACTTTTTTGTTTTACTAATTTAGGCTTATTCTGATTCTCGATATTATGTTCATGCCATCTTCTTAGTACTTGATTTTCATTGCGAAATGGTTTTTTAATCCTAGATTAAATTTATTTAATTTTATCAATTTTTTAACTAAATATTTTTCAAATATTCATCTAATATTCACCATTCACAAAAGAGTATATTAATGACTGCTTTCTTTCGAGAAGCCAGTAATTAAAGAAAGATGTGTAAATAGTCAGGTTAAGTAAATAAATGCCTAGGTATACTGTGTTGCTTTATGCTGTAAACAAATTGTAAATATTGTAATGGTAAACAAAACAAGGCTTGATCCCATTCCAGCTTATTCGGGATCTGTGCAAGACTTTCCCCTCACCATAAGTTGTTAACATTAGATTTTTAACTTAATGTAAATTCAAACCGGTTAAAATCTACTGTCAACTAGATCCTTGCTTCACCGATGAAAATTAAAATAGAAATGTTATATTTTACTAGCAATAAATTTTCTGTACTGTTTAAAGTGCACATCATTTATGCTTTACATTTTCATTCTAATAAACAAATCACAAATATCCTATCCTTTTTAGGCTTTCCTAACCTCCACCAAGAACAACAACGACAACAACAAAGTATTTTGTAGGCTTTCTCCCGAAGCGAAAAATTGAAAAAAATAAAATAACCTTTTAAAAAAAAGTTCGGAAAAAAATACTCCCCCTTATTTACCTAATCTTTCCTCGTTTTTAATAATCCATTCCCGCCTCTATCCACCCCTGTTTCTGTCTCTTCATCTCACTGCTTAACGTTGTTTCCCTTTTAACCCTATCGCCCAATCTTTCCCTGTATCCACCCACTTTTATATTCATCTGCCCACCTGTAATCCTCATTCCGTTCCATCAGCGAGATAATCTCCCAATTCCTTATCCATTAAATGACGTTCCATCCACCGGAATCATTTCTTGTCATTTTAATCTCAAAAATATAAGTTAGTTTCAGATAAAACCTTTTCGCTAATTCTTTTTTTTTTCGTATGAAGAAGATTTTATGCTAATTCGCTCGAGCGGTTGTCATAACTCATCAAAACCTTTTCCTAGAGTTTCCTCATGGAGCGTTTCACACACGTCTTACTCGAGCTGAAAACGTAAGTTCTAATACGTTGTTTTCACGCCCAAGAAACAAACGTCTGTTTCAGTCATAAACTCACGTGACGTCCTAAACGTTTGACTTGTTTGGAACTTTTTCTTTTAATAACTTGAATGAAAAATTTCTGAATGTTATATGCATGAACGTCCTTAACTTCTAGCAGTTCAGAGAGCACTTTCATAATTAAATGGAACGTTTATGACTTAAGTACTCGGTTTGAACATTTGTTGTTGCTTTAAATCGACCAAGCGTTTTAATTTTGCTCTTTCTCCACCATAAAAACTTGTTCATCTCTTTAGGGAATGAACGTTTGTAATGTAGGGTTATCTGTCTATCTCTATATATACATATATTATAATGTATATATACATATACATATGCTACATATATATATATATTTGAGTGTGTATGCGTGTGTAAACATAAGCATGGGACATGGCTCTGCAAGAACTCCCCAAACAATTTTTGGACAGTGCCGAACTGCCTCAACTTTCAAGCACGACTTTTCCAGCTTGAATACAACATTTTGAACTTTGACCTTGATTCTGTCTCATCACCCAACCCCTTCATCATAAGCTCGTCCGGAAACAAAACGATCACGGCAGGTTTCGATAACAGGAGTTAGTTTGATAATATTGTCTGCAATCGAACGACGGCATCACGTCGGGAAGGGGCCATTGGCCTGGCAGTATAAAAGCGCGAAAGGTTAACATCAAACGTGATTTATTTCAGGAAATTGGTTTGCGTTTTCTATGGTCATTAACTCGGCTGTAACCTTAGGAATGGTCCCTTTGATGGGAGTAATAAAGATGTGGAGCTGCTGCTGCTACTTTCCAGGTTTTCTTCTTCTTCTTCTTCTTCTTTTTCTTCTTCCTCTTCTTCCAGGAAGATACACAGAAACTGGACTTGGGGTGTTTCATGTTTCGTCTTTTTGTTTTTGTTTTCCTTCTTTTTGGATAGGCGAAACTCATAAGTCGATTTAGCCATTTCCTTTTGTCCTAACTAAATCCTAGGTTTGAACACAGAATGGACATTTGCTGATGTTTTTATTTATCTCAAAAAGGAATTCATAACCTGTCAATTGCTTGTGTGCGTGTGTCTGTGTGGGTTTTTTTTTTATTTCTGGCCATATTCCACTTATTCTACTTTCTTTTCCTCAGAAAAATAATTTTTTACAATGCTTTCATTTTCACTTATGCAGCCACAAAGAATTAAACGTGATAATTAAATTACAAGGATTTTTTTATCTTTCCCGGAAAAAAATAAATAGAAAAAAACACACACCAGAAATCAGATACAGTTCAACCTCTGGCGTTTTGCGAAGTCGAAAGTCTTCGCTTCGTTAACGCGGGAGTAAATTCGAGAAATGGAAAGTTTTTGTCCTTTCTTTACAACTTTCATTACAACTTTCTTTTACAACTCTCCGTCGTGTCGGTTACCCGTTCGTCTTTCGCTGTATCTTTAATAACCGTTCGTCTTTCGTTGCATCTTTATCATGTGTTTATATAATTTCTTACTTGAACTGAAGTATTTAACCTAAGATTAATAACGATAAACTGTCAAGAAATTAAAAAAAATAGAAATAAAACTCTGGAAATCATAATGACAAAAGTTCGAGCATAGCGAAGTTTCGATTCACAGACGCAAAAGTCTGCAATGGTAAAGTGAAGGAGAGAGAGAGAGAGAGAGAGAGAGAGAGAGAGAGAGAGAGAGAGAGAGAGAGAGAGACTTTAAATTCAAACATGTAAGTGAAAGTGGTTGACCATAAATTCGGGAGTAAGGGTTTAAATCACTATTAATACTTAGGGATAAAGACTGTGTTCTTATAGAAGCTATCTTCAAATCGCCATTGGCTTCGACTCTGAAACACAATGAACCTCCATTAAACTACCAAATGTCAGCTGACGGGCGATAAACGAGAAAATAGATCACCTCGGATAGAGGCGCACTGGTATACTACTCACTTTCATGTACGTGGATACAAGTACGATATCTGTCTACAAGGCGACTCCAAAGAGATCAAGAGAGGCACTATCAATCAGCGATGGAACTGGAGATCGGTGAAATCAAACAGTTGTAATCAGTGTGTGAGTACATCCACGGCCGATACGACGGCATGAGATAGTTAAGAAATCAGGCTAATTTGTTTTGCGTGATGCATAGAAACTTAACTCCTCGGAAACAGAAACTTTCACTTCTTTTTTAGTAACAGTAAGCTATCTTGCGAGTTGTGCCAAAATTATTCCACACCTAAGAATTTCTCCCTTTTCTCTCTCACTGAGCAGTCAAATAGGCAAAATCACCCACAAATATTTAGTAACCTGGGGTATAAATATACTACTATTTTAATAACCTACAGAGGTAGATTGATTATTCTGGGCAAACGTAAAAATAGATAATTAGCCAAATTATAAAAAATAAAAAGATAATGAATAACAATAATTGTCCAGTTATCTTTTATGATGCATCTGGCTATTAGTAACATGAAGATGGCTTCCTCCTTGTTATCGCTCTAGCTGTCATACTTCTCCTCTCAAATCATTTGTCTGTCTATCTATCTATCTATCTATCTATGTATCTATCTAATATAGCATTGTCAGTAGAATAAGTACAATAATATATACAAGAACATTAATAATTTACGCAAAACGAAAGAAAACTGAGAACTCTGTCAGTAAGAGAAGAGAGCGCAGTGGATCAACCGCACATTTTTGTGATAATCCTGGCAATAAACGAATGGCTTTCGTCTCCCTGTTATCATCATTGCAGTTCGGCTGCCACGTCTTCCCCTAAAGGACATTAATCGCGATTCTGCAGCGAGGTTATAAACGGATTTCTCTGGACAAAGTGAAAGAGATATCAAGGTTCCATAGCATTTGCTCGCACGAGATTTACAGGGACTAGGTGGGAGAGGGGACATCTGTACGACTCTCCTGGTCACACATAAATCCCATTTTCGTTTTAATGGCCTCACACAAATTCATGGGACGTTTGCTTTCTTCTCTCTCTCTCTCTCTCTCTCTCTCTCTCTCTCTCTCTCTCTCTCTGCGCATGTTTTCCGATTTTTCTTCGCTGGAATATTTACGAAAACTTATCTCACTTTTCCTTACCTTTTCTAAGCTTGAGAGTCATCACGAAAGATTTTGTCGTGACGTCGAACACAGAAGCAATAATCACAGATTTTTAAGCTTTTGTTGAATATGAAGATCATTCCCGGAATTGGTATATTTTTATTCGTGCAATGAATTCTAGGAATTTTATTTCCATGCGTGTTGATAAATACTCTGAACCTTTCAATGAAATAACCGTCAAAACAGAAGTTACAAAAAATAAAATATCGAAGAAATCGGGTTCCATGTCGACTATAGTAATTCTATTTGTAAAAATGGCTAAACGCTTTTGGACTTAAATAAAATTACACATATCTACGAGCAGATCCGTCTGGTACTTCATACTTCTAAAATGTTAACCTGACTTCGCTATCGCCCAAATGGGGTCCTTTCTAAAATTGTCGTTTCACTCATTATTAGGCAATTACTAATGACCTCGACAGCAAAGATCCTAAAATGGACAAAAGAGACCCCGAACTTGACGAAAAGATCCTACGCTCCCCACGGAGATTTTCAAACCAGCCAGAGTATCACCACTGTATTGTGAACAGCAGTGTTTTGAGAACGTATTCACCATACTTAAATAAATAATTACTCAACCTATATATTGTTTACCTTTCGAATATTGTTTTAGGCTGCTGTACAAAACTTGCCTTGTTTTTTTTGAGGCAGGGAAAACTTTACAAGACGGAATTAAATCCACTTAAAATTCACAAACACTCGTTGTTCTATTTGTTTGCTTTATTCTCATCTTTAAAGAGCCGAGTGTAAGCTTACAACCACTTGACGACACCAATAATGGGAGGAAATTTTCCACTAGTAGTGAAGACGCGGTTATAACCTCTGAACTCCTCACCCCCGCCATAAATTCAAATTTACATGAACAATAGCACAGTGAAGCTCTAGACAAAAAATACGTGTCCAAGTGAATTTATGGGCTACAAGAAGAGTAGTCTGACCTAAGAAGGGTACGTGGGTATAGTAACTTGGCGCTGGGTTGCCTTATTAGTTCCCATGATCAAAGTAGCTGTATTTGAATCTAATATGCAAGAAATTTAACGAAATTATATCGATAAACATTCTGGAAGTTCATATACAAATACCCTACTGTCATTTAAAAGACTAATCCATGTCATGAAAATTGGTTAAATCAAAATAATAAATATGCAATACAGACATTTCTGTCATTTAAAAGATCGATCTACGTGATTTAAGAAATGGTTAGATCAAAATAATAACTAAGCGAGAAATAAAAAAATATATAGATAATCATTCTGGAAGTTCGTATGCAAAAACCCTAATGTCATTTAAAAGATTGGTCCATGTCCTAAAAAAATGGTTAGAAGATCATAGTAATAAAAATTCAAAAAAAAAAAGGAGATTGGTTTATTCTGCAAATATTGAAAGGAAACGAGGCCGGGGGGGGGGGGGGGGGGGGGGGGTAGGGAGCCAGCAGATTCTGCCCAAAACTTTTACTCAAGAACAATGTCAAAGTATACCCACACTTTTCTCTGAGTGAACAAGATCAGTTAAGAGTAAAGTACTAAGCACCACCAGTTATATTGTTACTTTATCTAATCCTCCCTGACAATCTGGGAGAAGTCTGTTAGACCGTGAGAATTTCAAAATGAGGCAGCGAAGATTATTCTCGATAGCAAAAGATAAGAGTCGTAGGAAAGGCTCCCTTTCTCAGAAAAGGCTTCACAAACAATAAAATGCTTCCAAGATGAAGTCAGGTTATTATGATTATCATTATGATTAAAAAATACTCATAGTAGCATGAGTCTTAAAATGGAGAATACATCAGTTATGTAATTGTACATTTATCTTTAAATATATGTGCAATCACAGAAACCGTGGATTTGTTTCTCCATTATTATTTTTATTATATCATTGAGGTAAAAACCACAATAATTACATGGTACTGTATTTATCCAAAATACAAAAAGGTTAAAAACAGGGGACTTTCGAGGACCTTTGTTACAAACGGCCGAAAGTTCCCTGTTTCTAACCTTTTTGTATTTTGAAAAAATACAGTATCATATACATAATTGTGGCTTTAAACTCATTACCTCCGGTCACGGCATAGTGATGCATCACTGATTATTAATATTATTGTTATTATATGTCAACGTAAGCACACACTCCCGCCTTTAGCTTGCTAAGGAAGCTTCCGAAGAATAGTAGGGTCGTGTGGCAAAAGAACAGGAAGACACGACCGCAGTTGATAAAAGTACGCTGCAGTGAATGAACGACTAGATGTATCTAAATGGAAGTATGGTATTACAACATGTGTAATGTTTTGTCAATAAAGAATAATAATAATAATGCTAAAGTGTGACAGACTGCAAATGACCTGTGGCAAAATCCTCTACCAGATACGAGACATCCATGAAGAATGCCATCAGGACCATTTGCTTCAAGGTTAGTTGCTTGGCTGGGCTTGAAAAAATGGTGCCCACTGTTAGTCTTGAAAAGAGGCGACCTCTGGACTTGGACTCTTGGACGAACCAACCGAGTCGTGCGAATATACTTTTCTCATCTCCAAGCTCTGTGGGTTGAACTAACTAAAAGGAGTAAGCCCCTGGTTAAGAAAGCAAGAAGACTGAATTTTTCCACCAGACATAGCACATGGCCTAAAAGTGGGTGAGCTAGACAATTTGGCAGAAATAGATTGAGATCACATGGAACGAATTCTATAATTTGCAGAGGAAAAGTTATTTCTACCAAACGTCTGTAAGTATGCAGGTTAAGATGTGTTGTCTAAGTGTAATACTTGGGTTGATAGTTATTGTAAAAATGATTGTTCACATCTCCTTACAAGGCATTCTAAGACACTCTCGGAAGATTTTTAAAAAAGTTCTTAGTTTAACCAGACCACTGAGCTGATTAACAGCTCTCCTAGGGCTAGCCCAAAGGATTATTACGTGGCTGGAACCAAGTGGTTACTTAGCAACGGGACCTACCACCGCTCATTGTGGGATCCGAACCACATTACATCGAGAAATGAATTTCTAATCACCAGAAATAAATTCCTCTGGTTCGGCATTGGCAGCAGCGGGGAGCGAACTCGGCCTACCAGACTGATAGGCGGGTGCGCAAACCAATGAGGAACTTCGTGCCTATTACAGTCATGGATTGATAGTGATTATTGTAATCAAAATGAATGTCCACATCTCCTTAATATGCATTCTAAGACATACTAGGCAGAATGAAGAGATAGTTCCATTAGATTGCTCAGAACACTCAAATCCACCTTTAATTCTAGCAGACCATCTATTTATACAGACTTCATAACTTCACCTCAGTTTCAAGGTCCTTACACGGCCTAATTGCTGGTTAGTATCGATGGTCGTCTTCAGGAGATAAGCAGTTTCAGTTCATTGAGCAATCGGTTTTGTTGGATTTGTTCATATGTTTCCTTACTCTCATCTGTGGGAAAATGGGACATAGATGTCTCCTCTTTGCTTTTCATCTTATCCTCTCTATCTCTCTCTCTTCTCTCTCTCTCTCTCTCTCCTTCTTCCTCTTCTCCTTTTTCTCCGGTATTCTCACATACACGAGTCCTCCTTTAAATTCTGTCGTAGCCTTATATATCATTGCCCAGTTTATCTCTCTCTCTCTCTCTCTCTCTCGTAGTAGCCATCTTGCTTGGTGAGACGTACCCGCGTGAAGTCAGATTAATCAACAGATATCACAAGTTTAACATACGACTAGAATTTGAGAAATATCTAGAAGTGTTCGTGAACTATCGGTGATAAGATTAGTGTGAAAATAGTAGGATAAAGCGTCTTCTAAGTTAGTTTAACAAGTGTAATACTGAAATCAGAACAAGATGGCAGTAAGTTCCAACTGCGGGAAGAGGTGGCGTAATTTAGCTTGCTTGGCGGATTCGCAATACGATGAGGTAGCAGGAAGGGAACTGGCATTTCTCATCTATGAAATCAGCAACAGTCCTAACCAAAAAGATACAAAAGCATTCATAGATATATTATAAGGATATAATCCTTCAAACTGGAACAAATCTAATGAAAACATCTTGAAAATAATTGAAGAAGTTCCAAATAAAAATCCAAGTGGTCAAGAGACTCATAAAGAAAATATATAAACCAACATATTCCGACAAAGAAAATGAATAAGGTGAATCTTGTGAATATCCTAATTGATGCATTAGGAAAAAAGAATGCCAAAAGCATGCAAAACTGTGTAAGGTTTGGTATAGCATAGTCAATCCACAAAACCTAATCAGAAAATGTGCTGCATGCAACATTCCGACCCATCCACAGTGTGCTGAGGTAATGCAAGATTTGAGAAAGATACAAGAATTTTTTGTTCAACATGTCTATCATGGATAGACAATGTTTATTAAATCAAGATTGAATGTCAAATAGTTGAGGATGAAGAAGAAGAGGAAGAAGAAGAAGAAAAAGAAGAAGAGGAAAACGGAAGAGAAGTAAACAAAAATGAAATGACAGAAAAAAAATAAGGAAAACAAAGAACAAAGATAAAAGTATGGATGCAGAGATACTCATTGATACTACATATGAGGCAATAAAGCAGCATACCTACGAAGAAATAAATTTACGATATGACAACAGAAAAGCAAATCCCGAAGAGGCTCTACCCAGATCTACACAATGACGGGAAAGAAGAAAAAATAGACAAGAAAGACGAAAATCTGCAACCTTTTGAAAAGAGGGAATTGCAGATTTGGAGAAAGATGTTACTACAAACATCCTAAGGTATGTCAAAACTATGAAATATATGGTAAATGTGCATACTTAGATGGCTATGGGGATGATTGCAGAGATCTGCATCCAAAAATATGTAAAACCTAAAAGAAGGAAAAGATGTAAGTTCGACAAAAAATGCAAATATATGCACCCTGTAGCCATGAATCATAACAAATAAATAACCAACCAGTAATAAAATCCAAAATAAGAAAGAACAAATAAAGAGAGAAATCAAGAATATCAGGTAAAAGAGAAAAGCAAACCACCAATGAGATATGCAGAGGTGTCAGCAAAAAATTTCAAAGCATCAGCTCGAAATTCTACTCAAGAGATAATAACTGTATTTATTATGCAAGAGGATATTGCAGAAACGGAGAAAATTGCAGATTCAGACACAAAATGAATAATTATGATGAAGGAAGATCAAATATTATGGAAAAGTTGGATTTTTTAATGTCAGAATTTCTGGAAATGAAAAAAAGAACAACATACCAGAACAGGAAAGAGACATGGGAAAATCCATTATTACTACCAATATTAAATGAAGGAGAAAACACGCAAACCATCATAGTGATGAATGCGCAGGTTTAGTTACGAGTAACTCAAAAAGAAAAATAGAGTACTTAGAAGAACTAACCCAAAATGAAAAGAAAATAGATATAATGAATATAAGTGAAACCTGGTATTCCCAAGAGACTGGAATGATGATCAAATAAAAGGGTTCCAAACTTATAGATCAGATAGAAAAATAGGTGGAATCAAGGGGGAACCGCAATATATGGGAAGACAAAAAACAAGGAAAAATATATGAGAAATATAGTAACTCAGAATGTGAACTAATAGCGGTAGAATTTGAATCTGAAAAATTGATGAACATAGTAATATATAGACCTCCTAAATACTAAAGAGTTTGACTTAATAATTGAAAAATTGGATGATATATGTAGAAATCACAAGGACTTGGACTATTCTCCTATCTGGTGACTCACTTTCTTTCTTTTCGTAGAATGGAAAGAACGAATAGGAGACTGTGGTTGTACTTATACATATAAAAAAGAGAGTAATAGTAGTGCAGAAGATAAGAGGCAATTTGAAAAGCTATTAGATATGCTACTAGAATACAACAATCAACAAATAAATCACCTGCCAACAAGAAAGGAAAATACCTTTAGACCTAGGTATTTGTGAACGAGATGAATTATGTTAAAGAAATAATAGTTTTATAATGCGAGTATTTCAGATCATAATGTCATAGAATTAACAGTTCATTCCAAAAGCAAGTGAAAATAGAGATAAGCAAGAAATGAAAAAGTGGGAAGGATATGGAAAATACAACTTCTACAGAAAATAAAAATATAAATGGTCAGAAATTAATGAAGAATTAAACAAAGATTGGGATAACATTTCGTAAGTGATGACATAAGGGTAAATACGGAGATATTATATATTGGATTGGATAGTGGATAAATATATACCGAAGAAGAAAAGTAAACATCATTCATGCATACCAAGAGACAGAAGGATCTTGTTCAGAAAATCAGAAAGTGGAAAAAAGGTCTTGCAAAAGAAAAAAATGCATGGAAAGTTATAGAACTAAAAAGTAAGATAGAAAATGCAGAACAAAAGATTATACAATCAAAGAAAATGAAAAACGGGACTTGGAAGAAAAAAGAAAAAAACCCTATTAAATATCAGCAAAACCCCAAACTATTATAACTCATATGCGAAGAAGATGAATAAAAGAAGAATAGAAATAAGCCCTCTGAGAATTGAAGGGAGATTAACGAATGAAAAAAAGGAAATTTGCAACATACTGGCAGAACGATATAAGAGAGAATTCACCCTAGAATAGATAATGAGATAATGATATAGAAGTAAGGACGAAAATAGTGAATATTTAGCTGACATAGAAAATTAATGAAGCTGATATTGTGCAGGCAATTAATGAAATTAAAATATGGAGCTGCTGCAGGGCCGGATGGAGTCCCTGCTATTTTGTTAAAGAAAGTAGTCATTCTATCGCAAAAGCCACTTGCAATATTATTAAGACAAAGTGTAGATACAGGCAAGATTTATGATGAGCACAAATTAGCATATATCACCCCTACTTTCAAAAGTGGATCAAGACTAGAGGCAAGTAATTATAGGCCTGTGAGTCTAACATCACATATTATGAAGTGTATGAAAGGGTAATGAAGAAAAATATTATGAAACATTTAATAAAAAATAATTTGTTTAATATAGGACAACACGGTTTCGTACCCGGAAAAAGTACACAAACCCAACTGTTAGTCCACCGTGAGAACATATTCAAAAATATGAAAAGCGGAAATGAAACAGATGTGGTTTATCTAGACTTTGCAAAAGCTTTTGACAAAGTAGACCATAATATATTAGCGAAAAGAAAATTAGAAAACACAATATCGTAGATAAAGTAGGAAGATGGTTAAAAGAATTTTTAACACACAGAAAACAGATAGTTATTGCAAAACGATGAGAAATCGGATGAAACCAAGGTAATATCCGGTGTGCCACAAGGTACGGTGCTAGCTACAATTATTTTTGTTTGTTATTGATTGAAGACATAGACAGTAATGTTAAGGATTCGGTAGTGAGTAGTTTCGCTGATGACACAAGAATAAGTAGAGAAATTACTTGTGATGAAGTAGGAACGCTCTACAAAGAGACTAACAAAGTATATGATTGGGCAGAGGTAAATAGGATGGTATTTAACTCTGATAAATTTGTAATCCATAAAATTATGGAGACAGAGAAGGAAACTATATGCATACAGGGACCATAATAAATGAGACAATCACAAATAAGGAAGCAGTTTAAAGAGCCTTGGTGTGATGATGAATAGGAACATGTTATGCAATGATCAAATAGCCATTCTGTTGGCAAAATGTAAAGCAAAAATGGGAATGTTGTTACGGACTTCAAAAAACAAAAAAGAAAAGCTGAACACATTATTATGCTTTATAAAACATATGTTCGTAGTCCACTTGAATATGCAATATGATATGGTACCCACACTATCAAAAGGAATATTGCACAAATAGAGAGTGTACAAAGTCCTTTACAGCTAGAATAGAAGAAGTTAAGGACCTAGACTACTGGAAAGACTACAATCCTAAAAATTATATAGTCTAGAAAGGAGAAGAGAACGCTACATGATAATTCAGGCATGGAAACAGATAGAAGGAATAACAGAAAATATCATGGAACTAAAAATATCAGAAAGAGCAAGCAGAGGTAGATTAATAGTGCCCAAAACTATACCAGGAAAAATAAGGAAAGCACACAGAACATTAATCCACTACGCACCAGCATCGATAATGCAGCGTCTATTCAATGCGTTGCCAGC